>NC_066261.1:0-11447 GCF_000011425.1 Aspergillus nidulans FGSC A4 | reverse complement strand
ATAGTATTTACAGGTATGCATATACATGTCTGATTCTTTTGTGGTCTGAATTTACTTTGCTTTCATAGTATCCAGTCCCGGTGAAAACTATTTACAGGTGATTATGACCTGCCAAGAGTCAGAATCTCCTTATCCAGTAAGGAGAGCTCAGACTCATTTTTCATTTTCTCCTCCTCCCTTCCTTCCTCCTCTTCCTCTCCACCAAACCCCTGGAAACCAGCATCATCGGCATACTCGGCGGCTACCAGGAGCAGCGTCTGGGCGAGAGCTTCCTAGGCAGCAGCGGCGGCAGATGCCTGTCAGGCCGCCACAGCCAGCATGGTGTGTAAGCACTGGGCGCGGCGCGGGACCCTATCTGCATGTTCACGGGTGTCATGACTGGCAAAATGAACCCCCTTGCGGGCAGAGGTGGCCGGGGCTTTGCCTTTGCGGCGGCGGGCATTCTCTTCCTCCTCTTTATCCTCCTCCTCCTCCGCCTCCTCATCTTCCTCTTCTTCCTCTCCAGCAACAAGCGCAGCAAGGGCGGCAGCACGCTTGCGGGCGTGCTTGGGGGTAGTAGTTGCAGGATTTTTGACTATTACCTGTCAGCAGTTATTCTTTCGGTCCGGATGATAGACCATTTACTGTGAAAGTCATACTGCTTGCCCTCACTGCCAAAGTAGCAGTTAGCACAAGCCCCCTGGAATCGCCCAGCTACCACTATACAACCTTCAAACAGTCCACTTTCCTTAATGTGGCAGTGGGTGCATGGCTTGGGCGCATGAGAACCAACCATCTACCCCAGAAGGGCCTCAGAATTGCTGTTACGGACGTAACTGAAGGTTTTGCCGTCCCTAATGTGCTTTTGCCGAATCTGAGGCTCGCAGACAGCCGGCATGGCGAGCAGGGCTGCCTGGGCAGTGGATGGTTTAGGATATTTGGCGGCCCAGTGCTACTCGGCGACCAGCGCTGCAGGCGGGATTTCGGCCGTGGATGAAGAAGAGGATGTGGTGGAGGACATTGTGGTTGGATGGATGTATAATGAAAACTGGCTATCTACAACTTACGGGCCGTCAAATGCTTTATATAGACCCCTTGCAGCCCATTGTTGTAGTTTACAGCACTTTATGTTTGTATTCTGGATATCCAGACAATAATGTATTATCTTAGGTCCTTTGACGGTCCGTCGATTCTTTTTCTGGCAGGTTATCGATTCCCATTGACGTTCAGAGTACAATCAATGTGTTGGTCCAAAATCAATTGACGGTCTGTCAGACCTCCGTAGCAGCTCTATCATTGGTCGAAAATTTATTTACGGATCGGGATACCGTTTCTCCGGTCCGCCGAAGGCTACCAAAGTCCCGCAGGGCCTGCCGGGAGGCCCCCCCGGGAGGGTGCCCCGCAGGGCAAGCTGAGTCACCCGGAGCGTCTCGGCCATCGAAGCGCTCCCGGAGCGAAGCGCAGGTCAGCCAGCGTAGGTAGGCCAGCGTAGGGTCAGGAAGCTTGTTCTATAATATCATCTTACTGATAGCGTTTAACTAGCAAATTAGATATTTTCTCGTCCTACAATTCTGCAGATTCAACAGTTTAACGCAGAGGAAGATTAAACCTTGCACTTCACGCTATTAGGTTCGGTCAATTTGATATCTAAAAGTCATGCTACGGCCATTGTGTACACCTGGCGTACACCTGATGTACACGAACGATGTGGCTTCTGGCTGGCTTATGTCACGTGGTATAAGCGGCCCAGCCTCCAACCCCTGATCTAATTTCTCATTATAATCCGTACTGTGTCATAAATATACCAGAGAAGAGATCTATCACAAACGAGATAGATGATCAATCGTGACATGGAGTCCGATCTTTGGCAGGCTACGTTCGTGTAGTTGATACAATTTCCTTCTGCCGTTCCCCATTGAGCGTATCTACAATAGACTTATTAAACCCAACCCACGAAAACCCGCCCCCAACCCGCCCCGACCCGCCAAGAAATGGGTTGGGTTAGACCTTCTAATTATCCATTGGGCTTTGGATATTTTTGGCTGCCCAAAAGCCCGGTGGAGCAACCCGATGGGTTGCCAAGATATCTGAATAGGTATATTATTGTATTTAAGATTACATTTTCTTACTTAGATAGTTTATAATACAGTATTTAAATACAGTATTTTATAAGTTATGTAGATCACTGCTTGTTAAAGTAATGATATGCATAACTGGGTTGTTTGGGTTATTTGGGTTGGGTTAGAATTAGTTGCTAAACCCATGGGCGCTTTATTGTTCAGGTAACCCACCCCAAAACCCGTGTGGGCGGATCAGCTAGGCCTGAAAACCCGCCCCAACCCGTGGTTGAACAAGTCTAATCCACAACATTGGCAATGAGCCCAGGCTGCTACATCTAGCCTAACCAGCAGGCCTAGCATCTAGGGGGAATGTGTGAGACATAATGTACTCACCCAATTCAGCAGAAGATCGGAACTGTACGTGGCCCGTTGAACCTTGCTCCTGTGACGGTGGCCAGGCCTGTACAACTTACCTATCTATCCTCGATCGAGCTATAGAACAACGAACCTAGAACCGAACAAGGCGGATGCCGCTGGCTCGAAGACGAAATCCACGAACCGGGAGATGTTACATCGAGCCGAGAGAATACGAAAGACCTAGCGGGGCCGAGTAGGAACGTACTCGGGCATTTGATGAACCAATAGAGAGGAGTATGAGACCGAGACGGCACCAGGGCTGAGCGAGGCGGTCGAGATAGAGCCCACTGAGACGACCGGGGCAACCATATACAAGACGGACGAGACAGACAAGAGAATCCGAAAAGATAGTCGTATCAAGAGAGACAATCCTAGCAAGCAACTGCGAACAGAATTAGCAGTTGAGTTGGCTACAGCTTCTATACCTAAGCCTAAGGAGGCGAAGCCAGCAAATCTGACCTTGCAAAGACAGAATAAGCTAGAAGAGCTGTAGAGACTATTCGAGCAACCTTTGGACCTCCCAGGATGCAACAGCCAGATACCCAGACCCCGACCATTAGATAGGCAGGTACCTCAATGCTAACCACGGACGGCCCCGAACAGCTGACACCAAATACGCCGGCGTCCGCCTGCACTAATGTCGCAGAGCCTCTTACCAGCTAAACCTGGGGCAATCTTCCTAGTCGCAATCTCGTACCTTTACGCACTCGCCGTCGTGCCCCCGCGCCTTGCAATCCTAAGCCTCCACCTCCAAACCTTCGGCATCCACCGCCCAACAAAAATAACCTGCTACGCGCTCGGCGCAATCATTCTCGCAAATGTGCTGATAGCGCTAGTCCTCCTAAGTGTCGTGTGCAGGCCGCTGACCAAACTCTGGGACGCGGGCGTGCCGGGCCAGTGCGTCTCCATAAACACGATGTTACGCACAACGCGGGTGGTGAATATCGTTTGCGACGTCAGGAGGCTGGCGCTTCCGATCCCGCACGTGGCGAGGCTGCAGATGAGGCTGCGAATGAAGATTGGTATTTTGGCGGCGTTTGGCGTAGGGAATATGTATGTCCATCCACCATTTCGTCTCCCTGCCTTTGTTTTGCTTTAGTGACACTCTCACAGTGGTCTTAACGCGGCAATTATCTCCCTGACGAAAATATCGTCCACCAGTGCCGTCATGAATAACACCTGGTCCGGGGCTATCATCCTCATGTAGGCGACAGTCGAGGCGGGCATATACCAGGTCACCGCGTGCCCGGTGTTGTATGTGCCGCTGCTGAAGTGTGTCTGGGTCAGGGTGCGGGGTGTCTATCCGACAGATGAGGGTCGTAGTGAAGTGTTGAGTTTGGAGGGGGGGTAGGTCGGAGCTGCCAGAGCCAGGGTACGAGGGGTCCTACTCTTCACGCGAGGAGCTGCGGCCTTGGGACTCAGACCAGCGGCATGCGCAAGAAATTGGGGTTTTTAGGGAGGGCGCAGAAAATCGTGGTGCAGAGAGAGGTGTTTGTGCAGTCAATTTAGTTAGTCCTTGACTTTGAGAGCGCGTTGCCGTACCATGCACGGTTGTCCCTGGGCTGGGCTACAGGAAGCCCTACCATAGTACTTGAATGGCAGACAAGTTAGAACATTCTAGGAAGTTGAATAAAACCCGATGGAAGCTTAGGAGCATGTATATAGAGGGAGAGGAAGGCAATCCCATACCTCTCTTCAAGCTTATGATACTTGTGAATACAGCACAGCCAGTTGAAAACAATAATGCCCATGCCTGTTATAGATACAGTTTCCTTCTACCATTTCCCCTTTGAGCATATTCTATGACAGATAGGATGATCCATCTGATTACATCCCCTAGCAAGGGGCTATGTAAGATGACACGTGTATATCTACCACCTTTCTGTTCTCTAACTAAGTCCATAAACTCGCTCCCTCAGACACTAATTACTTAGTTCATCCTATTCTGTGCCAGCTTCCTCATATCACCGTGAATTTATCTGCAGGTTTCAATAAACCCCACTGCAACCCCTCATCCCAGTCCAGATAATTACTGGCCTCCCCGCCCTAACTCCATCATCTCTAGCACTAGGGGCCATCAACGCTTTGCCTAGCAAAAGCAATATGGCAAATTATTAACCCAATGCCATGCGCAGCAACCAATCCCGCATTTAGAAGACTCATGCCAGGCTCCAAGATGGCAGACAGCAATGGTAGCTTGGTCGTTTGCACACCAGTATACACCCTCTCTTGAGCTGTCGCACGGTGCACCGACATCGACAGCCACGGCGAGAGATATGAAGGAGGCGAGGGCAAGGAGAGTCGATTTGGCGGGGAGCATCATCGTAGAGTGGTGTATGTGTTTATATATTTGGGGCTGCGAAAGATTAGACAACTGCTGAAGTCCAAATGGCATCAGTGTATCAAATGGGTTACTCACCTTTGCTCATTCAATATGGCCTTATGATTATCTGTTAGAGAGGATGAGTTTGCCTACTCATTAATGTTAGGAGGCCAGCTTACAGGTGGTGGCAGTCCAAATGATCGGGCGCCCTAAAAGCAAGTCATGTGATGCAGCTAGCGTGACACATGCCCAATAACTCGTATTAATTACGAAGTGTCTGGTATCTAGGAAGGCCAAGACTATACAATGCACCTGCTGCTCGATAGGGTTGCTAACGCGCACCGCAACCCGCAGCGGTGCGGGGAGAGTCGCATAATTGGCAGTCCGCGCGGGCTACGGTTCCTGATAGGAGACCCGTGCGGGTGAAAAATGCGTAGAAACATACTAACCTGCATAAAATATCGTAAGAATGCATTATATCAAAAAACTTATGAAATGTACGTATTCTAATGTCTTTTTTAAACCCGCGCGGTAGCACACAAATTGAGTGGTGTTGGGTGCATTGCAGAGTGGGTTGAAACCTAACCCGCACCCACTGCACCCCTAATGCTGGATGTGGCACAACTCCAGGTCCGCAACCGCTCCCGCCTCTGCGGGTCCACACAGCATACTAATGCCATGGACCCCCCACCCAGCAGCTTGCAAACTGTGCCTTCTTCAATCTAGACTAGACTTGTTAAACCCGCCCCAACCCCCCCCGACCCGCCAAGGATTGGGTTGGGTTAGACCATGTAATAATCCATTGGATTTGGATGTTTTGGCTGCCCCAAAGCCCGGCGGAGCAACTCGCTGGTTGGCAAGCTATCTGAGTAGGTATATTACTGTATTTTGATTATTTTGGTATACATAAATAGTTTATAATACTATATTAGAATACAGTATTTTATTTGGCCATGCAGATCACTGCCTGTTAAAGCTATTATATGCATAACTGGATTATTTTGGGTTATTGTCCATGGGCGGTTTACTGTGAAGGTAACCCTATCCCACTGGGCCCCGGGAACAATAGAATCGTGGAGTTAAGGTCTAATTGCTTTGTATGGCACAATCTTCGGCCAAAGCGAATGGTTCCGTTGGCTCTTGGGCGAAGTGTTCTGTTGCAACCAGTCGGCCGATCCTGCTCAGGATTGACCAGGGTATGGGGACGGTACTTAAATCTAAGTAGGCTTATTTCCAAGTAATTCTGAGCAGAAACCAGCGCGTGGTGTTGAGCCAAAGTAGGTTGGCGTTGTTGGTGTGGTTTGGACGGGAGATCAGCAATGGCTGTATAGATGGTGTTTCAACAACAAAAGCAAAGGCACTGGTCAGTGTCAGATTCAGTCAGGGGAACCTAACCCCTTTTGAATCTCTCTATGTCTATCTCCTATCTTTGTATGGTTTTTATATTCTGGCAGCATGTTATAACTGTAACGGGCGTAGGCAGTATTATTTTCAACTGGCTGTCCTGTATAAACGAGTATCACAAGCTTAGAGAAAGAAACAAAAGATAGAAGCGCAGATATCTCTTTCCTCCCTTTATCAACCTTTCTGACTTCCCGGACCTGTATGCCGACGGATCCCTTTTCCAAAGTTATGAGGACGGATCTCCTTTCCTAAGCTTTGAGGCCGCAATTTCCGAAGCTGTACACTGATGTTGCAGAAAACTTATTTAGAACCAGGTTGAGGGCATGGCCGACAACCAAGATCCAGGCCATAGCCTGTGACACATACAACGGTTGCCGAATTCCTGGACCAACTTGACGCCAAATACGGCATATGGAAAGATATGACCAGAGACCGCGATCGTAAGATGAAGGACCCTAAAACCAAAGCTCGCCCCCAGAGCAGGCCCCAGGAACCCCATACTGAACGCCGCAATCCGGCTGACCGTGAATTATTTAGGTATCGGCCGAATCAAACAAGCTATCAAGCGTCCCGCTGGCCCTATCAGCAAGCATGGACCCCCTGGGTGCCTCCTCCTTCTCGACCTCTACATCCGTACATAGCGTCGAACCAAGCCACCCAAGGATCTCAGAAGATTGCAGGGTACTTTGGCAATGATCAAAAGCATGACTGAAACAAGCATCGCGGTACCCAACAAAACAACTGAAAACCATGGAACCAATGGAAAAGTTCTGCACAGCAGCAGCAGCAGCCGCTGCAGCCGCAACCAGCACAGCAAGCTTACCTGGCTGAAGGGATGACAGAATTTCCAGGCCTGTTCCCAGCATACTGGTCTGCCGCGGCCCCTCCGGTGCTGTGCTTGCTGTCTAGCCCAATACCAGCAACCTTGCTTGGCAGATATTATGCAGATGCAGCTGAGGAACCATATCAGGAGGGGTTTGTTGATGTTACGGATCTGCTGGGCCCCGATATCAAGGATTGGGAGCCTCAGGCAAACAATCGATTAAGCTCTAAGATAGGCGTTAGAGATCCGGAAATCCTTTCCCATGTTGCATCATCGAAACCACCGGACTTGGCCGCCGTTTACAGATAAAGTTTGGTATGACTTTATCGCTCGTCATGGTCTTACTGTTGGGTTACATCCATGTCTTTCCACAAATGTATTTAGGACTACGGGAGATCCCCCAGCTGAAGGATCCCCAAGGTTTAGTCTTGCAATATATTACTATTCGTTTCCTTGTTGTTGGCCTTACGTGGCATTGGCATCCTTACCTGGTTGACAGGCTGATCTGCCCTGACAAAGTAGATCCTTAACAGTTAAAACAGAGTATTCTGATAACAATGTTGAGCAGCTTGATTATAAAACTAATTCTGACTCTAGTACTGAGCTAGATGGAGAGCAGGTTCTTTTGGCAAAAGCCTAACCCATTGGGGGTGGAACATTGCAGTGCAATGGGATTAGGGTTTTAAAGTAATATATGGGCGGGTTGGAGTGCAATGGGATTTTCTCAGCCATGAAACTGGAGTACAATGGGATTAGAATGCAGGGGGCTAGGGGGCTGAAAATTTTACTGTAGACACAGCAGCTACTTATCTAGAACAGAGCACAGTTTCAAGTCCAGGCAACCAAGAATCATGGCATGGTATTGAGCTGAAGTTGGTTGGGGTTGGATACAAGGTTACACAGGAGATTGGTGATATGGCTGTATAGATAGTTGGTATATTAAAAACAAAAGCAAATACTCTGTCAGCAGCAGATTTTAGTTAGGAGAATTAATCCCTGGTTTTGAATCTCTCCATATTAATATATACTCCTAGGTATGAGCCTCCATAGGTGCAACTCTTAGCATGTCTTATCTACTCTTTAAAACAATCCCTGAGCTGCAGATCATAGTCTACTACTAATATAAGTACAGGGTTTACCTAATTAAGGTAGAAACCTACCTTTACCAGAAGCATTTCATGACCAGCTTGCAGATCTAGCCTGTCCTCAAGACTGTCCAATAATAGACTAACCTGATCTAGGACCCTGGTACTGTTGAGATTTCTTAGGTATTAGATCATCCCCTGCTAATTCTCCTAGTCTCAACCAACAGTATACAGTATCAATATAATCTAGACTGCCTATATATTACAACTAATCTTAATACTATGCACAATTACTGGCAGCAGGTGCATAGATGGACCTAATATAAGAAATATAGCTGAGCCAAGGTTCTAGAAAAGCAAGCTACTAATACAGAGTTATAGTAATTATATTACATAGTTGCCTGGCAGCAGGTATTTCCAACATGCAAGAACTTGCACCTGGTTCATATCTAATTATACAACCCTACACCTGACAAGCCCCTAGTACTAACAACTACCTATTAACAGATTACTACTAAAATCAAAGCACATGCTGCTGATAATAAGCAGCTGGCAACCTGCTAGATAGCCAAGAGTAATATACTGCATAATACAAACCTAATCCACTGGGGGCGAAGATATGAAGAGCAGCGCTTTACTTATTGTTAGGGAAGTCTTGGCAAACAGGTCTTGCATCGCCTTGGTTTTTTGGTTGAGCATCTCTTTATACTTTTAGTTACTAACAAGGCTGAGAAATTTACAGGATATAGATAAGGTACTTAATTCTAACTAGGAAATATCTTAGAGCTTTCCAGTGTCAGTTCAGGCTGTGGTGCTGAGCCAAAGTTTGTAAGTCAAGGTCTGTAGTTTTGATGGGGGACTAGTTGTATACACTATCCTAATTATAGATATAGGATAAGAAAAGCAAATAATGCAGGATTCTGGTAAGATCTGGCCAGAAATCTGACTTTTACTCTGATTCCCCTGAATCAGCACCTTGTTGGTGATAATAGACCCCTTTATCTTTGTGAAAGTCCCTGAACTAGGGTTTATTGTCTGCTGTTAATGCCAGTATGGTATATATATTAAGGAGGCTGAGGCCTATCTCTACAAGAAATATCACCTCTCAAGCTCAATGATTCAGCCTATTATCCAGACTATCCAATAATGGCATGATATCTATCTTGATACTACTACTATCTATATCCCCTGTGAGCTTGATCACCTAGTTCCTATGATCCCTATATATACTAATAGTATGCAGTGCTAGCAAGATCTATTATATCTATATATTAGCAGCTGTCTTAAGACTATGCAAAAGTACTGGTACCAGGCCCATGGCTGGATATAGCACCTATACCAAGGCTATATTACTGCTGATATCAAAGTACAGGGTTTATAAGAGGTTTAGCAGTTATATTATATTGTTGCCTGGCAGCAGGTATTCCCCACGCGCAAGAACTTGCACCTTGTGCACATCCAATCATGTGACCCCGAGCCCAACAAGCCCTGACCCCCATCAACTGATTACAAGCAGATCACTGCTAAGATCAAAGCATGTGTGACTGACAACAAGCAGCAGGCGGCCTGCCAGACGGCCAAGAGCAATATACTGTATAATATGAACCCGTGGCTGCGCATGACCTGATGGGCATAATACCTTGCCAATATGTACTTCCAAGACCTTCTCAATATTGTCATGCCCCTGACTGCAATGAGAACAATGCCACCCTGCATGAATAAGGAGATCCTGTCAGCCAGGCAATGCAGCATGTATAGGATGCTATGAGGCAGCTGGCTCAGCATAGTCAGTGCATAGTACAGCACTGTGGGAATAGTATTTGTATAATAGCTGCGAGCACAGTGCCTAACTAGATCCCACACTGTCTACTGCACGCATATATGGATAAGACAAGTATTGCAAAGTATATATAGCTATGGCAGCAGATCCTGCTGTTCCTTATTTACATGCAGACTAAGTAGCCATAATAATAAAAAAAGCTAAGCTATGTTATGACTGTATAATAGCAGTAGACCTGGCAGCAACTATAGCAGCTTGCCTGTAGATCTGATAAGGTAGGTAGGTTGCCAGCATCATGCCAGAGCCCTGATCTGATCTTGGATACCAACCAACTTGAGGCATTTATGATGACCCTGTTGGAGACAGCCTGCCTTGATTTCTGCATTGAGCTGCTTAACCAGAAGACTAAGATATATAAGTATAAGAGCCTGTTAGTATATATAATGGCTGTCCTTAGTTACAGCAAGCAGGGCTGGCACAATGCTGATAGCTATCTACTAATCCTCTTATATATGCTGAAGGTGGCATGCTTTCTTGTTATGCAGAAGGCATTGTGGCTTGACCCCTAGTACTGGGATATTATCCAGATATAGGCAGCAGCTGCTAAGCAGGGCTTGTGGGTGGGCAAGGCAGCAGACCAGGAGCTGGCATGGCTGTTCAATGACAAAGGGTATGCCGAGGCCTTGTCCCTGTCAAGTCTGTCAAGCCTAGAGACCATATCTGCATCCCAAGGCCGCATGATTGGCTGTATTCGATCGTGGTTGTTTCAGGCCGGTGTTGACTGGATGGTACAGTGATTTATGGTCTATGGCCAGTACAGCCCTGTCAAAGTACTGCTCAACTGGCATATATATAGGCTGAAGGTACACTACAACACCATAGCACCAGGATATGTGATATGGATGGGCCAGGAGCAGCTGCTGTACAAGCAGATGGACTTTACTATGGGCCAGTTTCGCGGTTTTGTGCATGGCATGGTTGTGGCTGCGCAAGAGCTGATGGCAGGCCTGCTGTGCCAGCCTGATTGCTAGTAATAGCCAGCCATCCTATGGGATTACCTGTTTAATAATCCAACTAAAGGCACTGCAGGCTAGAGCTTCCTGCAGGATGCTTGTACACTATGGCCTGTAGCAGGGAAGACATGGCTGGTTGACTAGATCAGTACTGAACTGGCTGTTGCTTGAGCCTTCATTACCCAGGGCACTGTCAGTATAAACAAGGTGCAGAAGTACTTTCAGCAGGTCACATGATTCAAAGAGAAGCTGGCGGTGGCTGTGTACCTTACTGGTAGGGTGCCAGTATATGTGCCTGAGCTGCTGAGCATCCAGTATATCAATACTAACAATAACTGGCATCACAACATCTTCATTGAGGACGGCCTTGTCGTGTTTGTGACGGCATACTACAAGGGGTTTTATGCGAGCAATGACGTCAAGATCATCTACCAGTACCTGCCTCGCGAAGTGGGCGAGCTTGTTGTGTGGTACTTGTGGCTGGTGCTGCTATTTGTGTGCCAGCTTGCAGTAATATGGCACCAGGTAATATTTAGCAGTACCAGCCAGGGTAGTAATACCAG
>NC_066260.1:2750325-2831538 GCF_000011425.1 Aspergillus nidulans FGSC A4 | reverse complement strand
CTGGGTTGCATAGGTGATGTGCCTTCTTAGGTTCTGTACTGGTACTATGCTGGCGGGTTGTCAGCATAATCCTGGCAGTGCTCTGGCTTGGTGATATTACTAGTATGTCCTGGCAGTGTACGTGCTCTGTGCTGGCGCTGGCACTTTTCTTGCATTGCAATGACCTGTCAGTATGCCTCCCCGGGCTCTTCCCAGGCGCAGAGCCTCTAAGCCTGGCGTAGCGCCTCGGGCATGACTTTGCCAACTCCCTCCTAGCTCTTCCCCAGCGCCATGCTGGCCATGGGCATGTGCTGACTTGCTACCAGCCCTGTGCGGGCTTTCCTTGAGCTTCTTCCTGGCACATGTCTAGCTCCATGCTGGCTTAATGCTGAATCCTTGCTGGCACCCCCTGATTTGATTTTGATAATTGGCTGGCCTTCCTGGTCCCCGGCGCTGTGCTGGTGACATGCCTTCTTGGTCTATGTGCTGGTACTGGCTCCAGCTTGATCCTGGCCCTGTATGGGTGCTGATGGTTTGCTGTGGCCCCTTGCAGGTGTTTGCTTGTGCTATGGGCGGTATATATATTTAGGGTGACTGACAGGCTGAACCCTGGCCCTTCCCCGGCCTGTGCTGGCAGCACGCTGCAGCAGCCTCTGGAGGGCCTCTATCAGTTACTGGCCTAGCCAGCTCCAGCAGCCTTGGTACCAGTTCCTACAAGTTCTGGCCGGCTTTGGATGGGTTCCTGGAGGGCGCTGCATCAGTACTGTGCTAGCTGGGACCTTGTCAAGTACTAGCTCTGTACAGGCTGGGCATGTACTGCAGCAGTTATATCTACTTTATATCAGCCTCTATTCACTGTGTGGGCTCTGCTATTATGATAATATGGTGCTGTTATTATACCAGTGCTCTGGCTAGCAGAAGGATGGCAGGGTAGCTGGTCCTGATCAATATCAGAGTAGATCATTGTGCGGCTAATCATACTACAACTACTTGCCAGCTGGCAACAACTGGTCACCTACCTCTCTATGGCAGCACAACTCCCTTTGCATTAATATAATCCCTAATATTGTATCAAAGTCTCCTAACAACAGTGTATAGTATTTGTAATAATCCAAGGATGGCTTTACTAACCTGGTAATATTAGGTGGTGATATATATATCCTTATGCAGCATGTATCTGTTACCTTTGGTATCTTTATTACTATAGCAGCACGACGCCCACAGCCTGCAACTACTGGACTGTGTAATAGCCTAACTATATAACTAGCCCTACTATTATAGATATACTTCAGCTATTCATGTTGCAGGCTGATGGTTGGTAGGGCAGGATCTGTACTGGATCAATCTGACACCAGCATCTTAGCATTGATCATCAATGCCTAATCTTACAATACTTGTACAAAGCTTGTCTGAGCTGGCATTGTCTACTTACATATTATACCCTAAGCTAAATAAGATGCTGATCTGCTGGCCAATACCTCCTGTCTATATGTTACAACTGTGACAACCCTCAGCTATGCCTTGTTCACAACATGCTGGTGTCACCCCGGCGCACCCCCAGCATTGTGCACAATATTCTAAATCTGCTGATGCCAGTTCATGCAAGCATTTATAATATATATATAATACTACCAACCAAGCTATGCCTTGACAATTATAATCTTCTCTTCATATTGCCAGCATTGTGATCACATCATGCCAGCAAGCATGACAATATATTATATTATTAATAAGCAGAACCTCTGCAGTTCAATCAGCCAGTAGCTGACAGCAATACAATATTGTCTATATTTTGCAGCATGTTTGTCTGGAGTCAGAGCTCTGTTGTTGTCATGTTGTTGTTGCTTTGCCGTCATTGCTTTGCCGTTGTTGCATTGTCATACAGTAGCATTGATGTTAGCATTATGCTCTTGCACTGTCAGGAACCACCTTTGCATGATCAGAAGTATTATATATTGCTTGTCCTTACTGGCGCGTACACAGCTTGTTGGTTGCATAGTAAATAAGCTTATTATAATACTGTTGCTGGGGATGTGGGTATTACTATAATATAGCTTTAGTATTGCATTATAATACAGCTTGCTTAATTCACTACAATATATATTGTATAATCTCCCTTCATACTTGCTTTTTTCTTTTCCTCTTACTCTTCTCTCTTGCTGTGTTACTTATTCCCTCTGCCTATTACTCTTATCTTATATATTACTTGTTCTATTACTGTTGTTGCTTGCTTGCATCATGGGCTCCCATTGATCGCACTACTTGCTTAATCTTCTCTAATCATCTACCTTGCACTATCCTCCCTTTTGGCTGCTTGATCACCTCTCCAACCATCACCTTCATCCTCCCACCAACCTTGTTGCACCGAAATGGCCACCTCTGCCCCCCAGACCCTGATTCGCCGCCGCTCGACCGACCTCACGAGCCCCCCGAGCCCCCCCGGCCTGACACCAACCATTGTCAATGCAAAGTCAAAGAGGAGACACTACTGTAATCAGTGATGGGAGCGGGAGCATGTGCTGCAGGCCAGCCTGATAACAGCTCTGCCTCAGCACCCTGCTCCCTCAGATAGTGTAGATAAGCTTGCAATTGCAAAGCCCGCAGCGGACACCAACAACTCCCACAACAACAACAACAACAACAACAACAACAACAACAACAACAACAATAACAACAACAATAACAACAACAATAACAACACCGACACCAACAGCAATAACAGCCAGGACGTGGACAGCAACGCGGACAGCAACCATAATAGCAACAGTAACCAGAATTAGCAGAAGCCTATTATTAAGACTACTGATGATCATAATGCAGATGACCAGTACATCAACACTGTCAGTAACAGCAATGAACCCAGCTCCCTAATCACAGGCATTGGCCTCTGCCCCATCAGCAAGCCTGTGTCTATTATTGTCAACAATACTTGAAGAAAGCATTATGTCTAATCCCTTATTACAAGCCAGGACAATGATGTCGCAGCCCTGTTAACATACCAGAAACATGCCTGCATGAACAAATACCTGACAAGGAAGGTGAGTACTCAGCCTGTATACTGGTATATATGCTGACTAGACCTAGAAGGCTATCCAGGCTGCAGCCTGAGTCTGAGACCCCAACCCTATTATTGCTGATTGCCCCTGCGTCCGCTGTTCGAAAAACCTCTTCATCCTTGACACAGCCACTGGCAAGGTGGTTAGTCTGGCTGTCTGTATACTGAAGCATTGCTGGGCAAAGCATTGTACTCAGTATACTAAAGGGAATAAAAAGTATATTCCCCTCCCTGCAAGCCTGGTCCAATAGGCTTTGTCCCTGGCGCAGATGCCCCAGACAAAGGAGGCCGCCCATCAAACCCTTAAGTTCTGTTTCGACATTAATGCCAAGCTGCAGAAGGCCAACAAATAGAAGGCAAGGGTTATTGCAGGGGGTAGATATAGTACTGGCACTGTGCTGGAAATATACCAGTTCTGGTGCCAGGTATAGCTATTAGTACTGTACCATACCTTTCAGCTGTAGAATAAGATCTGCTTGCTCAAGAACTTTGCTCTAGTCCCAGCATCTGAGATGCTGGTAGGCCTGGACAAGTTTAATAATACCCTAGCTGCCAGTACTGACAACAATCTTGACTTCCTGGAGAAGGACAATAATAACAACCACAATATAAAGGAGGATGATAATAATAATAATAACAATGACAACAACAGAGACAGTAATAATAATAAGTAAGGTCATAACACTGTGCTTGGGTAAATATAGTATAGATTTTATTTCTTTATAGCACCCTGGGTAGTTATTTGTAATAATTAATAATACTCCTGTATAGTTATGTAATAATAATATAGTTAACTATAATCCTTGCCTACTTATAGTATATATATCTTCTAAGTACTGGCTTGATACTATTATACTGCTAGTATAATACTGATATTAATACTACAGGTACAGCCAAGCTTTGAGGCACAGCACAGCCTGAGCTGACTGTCTAGTAGCATGATATAGGTCATGCAGTATAATGCCTGTATTAAGCCTGGTACCATCTATTAGTCATGATACTGTTTATGCTGACAACTGGCTTGTATGAGACTGAGCTGGCTTAAGTTCATCTGACCAGGTTTGCATGACCTGGACATGTAGCCAATATATTACCAGCACCATGCATAGTATTAATCAGCTCTTATAGTTTAGCTAGCAGCCTGTACTTGCAAGCTTGGTCTATGTTCCTCTTGCCTATAATTCTATTCTGCTATCTGTCTACACACATAATAAAGTAATAAATCTGCTATGACTCTCTATATAACTAATTCTTGATATATTACTGTCAGATTATGCTGTTTTATACTCCTGACAAACCTGCTATAACCAGCAGAATATAGCCTATATCTCTATACCCTGTCTATCAGCTATTGCCTGCCCAAGGAAGGCCGCCACCAAGGTAACCTCCTGCATATCTACTACATGGGCATTGACCTAGTACCACGCCTTCTGTGTGTACACTATCTGCTGCTTAACCATCTATCTAGCCAAATGGCACTGCCAGGCAGACTGTATCTAAGCCCTGTGAGGCCTGTACAGCATCCCTGTAATAGTTGAGATCAGCACCCTGTATTATAGATACTCCTGCCTGGCCTGCCAGCCCTGGCAGACTAATTATGGCATCCTATACTGGAAATAACAGTAGAATAGTATATAGTCAATCTAGGATCACAGCTGTACTATCTACTATTTGGCAGTCTGGCTATCAGGGTAACAGCAGTTATACAGCTTATAATTGCTGTTATACCTAGCTACTATACAGATATAGTATTGGTGCAGCTATTGCCAGGCCTCTTGCTTAAGGAACTTGTGATCCAAGCCCTACTATATAGTGGCCATCTGCTGCCAGATAGCAGCATGCTGGTATTATGCTGGTATTATGCTATCTGCTGGGACTGTCAAAACAGCTGCAGGAGGTACCAGTGCCTTGAATAAGGGTACTACTGCTGCAGATCATGGCACTTGGGACAGGATTAATACAGCTGAGGTTTCAGACATGGATCAAGATCAACAATCAAGCAGAACAGGCCTATTTTATATATTAGGGGGATTATTGGGCTGGTTACTTATATTAATATTATATTCTGCTGCTGATGCTGCTGGTGATAGTAATAGTAATAGTATCAGGGTTTGCTTGTCCTGCCTATCCAGCTAGCAGGCATTGCATAGCAGCTTGTCAGGATCCTGATCCTGGCACTGCTGGCATATATATCTGTCAACTGTCCTGTCCAGGTACTGGTCAAGGACATACTAACAACACCCCACCCCCTTAATAACCTCCATGTACACCTGCACATGCTTGAACTTGGTATCTAATACCTAGTTAATCTACAGATTAAGATTATCCCAGCCCTAGGGGTATATAATGACAGCCTTGCTTGCTAAGCTGTTATGCCCTGTATGCCTACTCTCCTGGCTATAGTCAAGCAGTATCTATGGCCAACCTAGATAGATTATATACTAGATATTGGGGATATTAATACCTATACCCAAGGTACTTGTCACAGCAATAATACAGGTCTGGCTACTCTAGAACTATTATATCATGCCTATCTGGTCTAGAATAGTACTATAGTATACCTCACAGCCTAGCTTATAGCTGATGGCATCAACCTGGCTCTTGATATTAGCATATACAATTACCTAGCTATTACTGGCCTGCTAGATATACTACTAGATGAATCCCTATATATTAGGCTATATTAATTACTGGTATAGCTTGCAAGGGATGCCTCAGGGCAGCAACAGCCAAACTACATAATATGCAACATTGCACTGACTTGTCTGCATGTAATGGATGCCAACCTTGCTGCATTCATGCTTAATATATTGCAGGAACTGTGCTTCCTCTGTCAGGGGCAATATTGCTGTCAAAAATACCAGCTGTATCTGGGCACTGACAAGATACCTAAGATATGCTATTGCCAGCTAGAAATCCTTCTGATTATTAAGGATAACATGGTACTTGTTAATAATAATCTAGTTAAGCTATTATATCTGCCATTAGCAGTTCAGGAATATGTAGAAATCCAGGTTCTTAGTCAACTCAGGCATTACAAGCATGATCACTGCCTTGTTAGGGGGCTGGTAGCTCTCCTACAACATATACAAGATACCCAGGGCCTGATAGTATATTATCAGGTCTATATACAGTAACAGCAGGGGTACTACTATAATTATATATCTCCCTAGGGCTGTATATACAGGCAATATGAACAGCATGCTCTTGCTACTACCTATAGGTATAATTACAACTACAGGACTAGTACTGTCCTGGATTACCTTTAGTACTAGTACCTGTACCCTGTGCAACTACAGTACAGACCATCCTATTATATACTACAATGCCTGTACTATGTCTGTCTAGGCCAGCTACTATTGCTGTTGCTCCTGATAGTTAACAGCCTGCTCCTCCTACAGGTTGGTATACTTGCCTAGTACTATATTGACTGGTAGCAGGTCTGGAAACCCTAGAAAGTAATGCTAGTTAGTACTTAATGCTTGAAACTGCAGCTGGTGCATTGTCATACTGCTAGTAAGCTTACTACTCTCATGCCTATATATTATTACTACTATATAGGGCAAGTACCCTACCTACTTATCTATAATATTGCCTATCTTATTAAGGTCCTTGTCTGCCTCCAGGGCAGCCATTGCCTGCTTGTACTTGGCCTGGATATTGTTCAGGAATATACTTGATATATATAGGAATTAACAGCTGATGCCAATAGTAATATTATAATAATTAGTAATATTTAGCAGATACTAGGTACTGATACTGGTCTTATTTACCTGCTTCAGCACCTTGTACAGGTACTTACTGGACTATTTATAACCTGTGCTGATATCTAGCCCCTATAGATATAGGCTATAGTGTATTATCAGCTTGCTGGTATTACTGCCCTGGCTGGTACTGCTAAATATTACCTGGTACTATGTTACTACAAGCTGGCGCACAAATAGCAGCACCAGCCATAAGTACTATACAACAAGCTTACCTACTTTGTAAGGCAGGTACTAGTAGATGATCTTGACATCATTGCTCACATAAAACCCCTTATAGTACACCATCACAAATATGACAAGGCTGTCCTTAATAAAGATGTTGTGATGCCAGTTATTATTAGTATTAATATACTGGATACTCAGCAGCTCAGGTATATATACTAGTACCCTGCTGGTAAGATACACAGCCACTGCCAGCTTCTCTTTAAATCATACAACCTGCTAAAAGTACTTCTATACCTTGTTTATACTGACAGTACCCTGGGTAATAAAGGCTTAAGTAATAGCTAGTTTAGTACTAATCTGGTTAACCAGCCATATCTTCCCTGTTATAGGCTATAGTATACAAGCATCCTGCAGGAAGCTCTAGTCTACAGTATCTTTAGTTAGATTATTAAATAGGTAATCCTATGGGATAGCTGGCTATTACTAGTAATTAGGCTGGCACAGCAGGCCTGCCATCAGCTCTTATGCAGCCACAACTACACCATATACAAAACTGCAAAACTGGCCTATAGTGAAGTCTATCTGCTTGTACAGCAGCCGCTCCTGGCCCATCCATATCACATATCCTGGTGCTATGGTGTTGTAGTGTACCTTCAGCCTATATATATGCCAGTTGAGCAGTACTTTGACAGGGCTGTACTGGCCATAGACCATAAATTACTACACTATCTAGTCAATACTGGTCTGAAATAACTGTGATCAAATACAGCCAATTATACAGCCTTGGGATGCAGATATAGTCTCTAGGCTCAACAGACTTGACAGGGACAAGGCCTTGGTATACCCTTCATTATTAAACAGCCATGCCAGCTCCTAGTCTGCCACCTTGCCTACCCACAAGCCCTGCTTGGCAGCTACTGCCTATATCTGGATAATATCCCAGTACTGGGGGTTGAGCCATAATATCTTCTATATAATAAGAAAGCATGCCACCTTCAGCATGCATGAGAGGATTAGTAGATAGCTGTCAGCATCACGCCAGCCCTGCTTGCTGCGACCAAGGACCACCATTATACATACTAACAGGCTCTTGTACTTGTACACCTTGGTCTTCTGGTTAAGCAGCTTAATACAGAAATCAAGGCAGGCTGTCTCCAACAGGGTCATTATAAACACCTCAAGTTAATCAGTATCCAAGATCAGATCAGGGCTCTGGTATAATGCCAGCAACCTGCCCACCTCATCAGATCTGCAGGCAAGCTGCCACAGTTACTGCCAGGTCTACTACTATCATGCAGTCATGATATAGCTTGGCTTTTTTTATTGCTACAGCTACTTAGTCTGTATATAAATAAGAAACAGCAGGATCTGCTGCCACAGCTGTGTATACTTTACAATGCTTGTCTTATCCATGTATACCTGCAGCAGATAGTATAGGATCTAGTTAGGCACTGTGCTCACAGCCATTATATAAATGCTATTCCTATAGTGTTGCACTGTGTGCTGACTGCGCTGAGCCAGCTGCCCCATGGCATCCTATATACACTGCGTCGCCTGGCTGACAGGATCTCCTTGTTTATGCAGGGTGGCGTTGTTCTCATCGCGGTCAGGGGGTATAATGATGTTGAGAAGGTCTTGGAAGTGCATATCAGCAAGGTATCATGCCCATCAGGTCATGCACAGCCACAGGTTCGCATCATGCAGTATATTGCTCTCAGCCATCCGGCAGGCCGCCTGCTGCTTGTTGTCAGTCACACACACTTTGATCTTGGCAGCAATCTGCTTGTAATCAGTCAACAGGGGTCGGGGCTCATCAGGCTTGGGGTCGCACGATCAGATGTGCACAAGGTGCGAGTTCTTGCAGGTCGGAAACACCTGCTGCCAGGCAACTATTTGATATGACTGCTCAAACTCCTCTTTGCCTTGTCTCTGCTGTGCTGCACGAACTCGCCCGCCATGGGTCTGCTGGCTCCATCTATGGGCCTGCTGCCAATGCTGCCGCATCTTCTTAATATTTATACTGATATAGTAGTAATAGTTCAGATTATACTGACACTGCATGTTATTAGTATAAATGAGGGATAATAGGCAGCAGGTTCTTGAGCTCTTGCAGGATGTGGACAGCATCAGGGTCTTGGATCAGGTTGGTCTATTGCTGTATAACTGCAATAACAGGCTGGATCTGTAATATAGTCATACAATGCTTCTTGTGCAGGTGGGTTTGGACCTTAATTAGGTAAACAGCATACTTATATTGCCGGCAGATCATGATCTACAGCTCAGGGATTGGCTGAAAGAGTGGGTGTGACATACTGTGGTAGCCAAGACATGAAATCTATACCTAGAAGATAGGAGACTGACTTGGAAATGAATTCAAGGTGGGAGATAGTTACCCCTGACTAAATCTGACACCAGCCGGCATCTTTGCTTTTGTTGTTAAAACACCAATATCTATACAGCCATTTGCCGATCTCCCGTCCAACCTTGTATCCAACCCCAACCAAGTTTGGCTCAATACCACGGCTGCATTTATGCCTGGAATGCTTCCAGATCATGCTCACCTATAGCTAAGTCCTGTTTCAATATCCTGGTAAAGTTTGAGCCTGATCGGCCGTCTGGTTCCAATAGAACTCTTCGCCTGATCATCAATGGAGCCATTCGCATCGGCCAAAAATTCTGCCATAATACGCCGCTAGACCCTAACGGAACCATTCTGCCGTTCCCAGGGACCAGTGGGTTAGGCCTGTACAGCATCCCTGCAATGGTTGAGATCAGTGCCCTATACTATAGATACTCCTGCCTAGCCTGCCAGCCCTGGCAGACTAACTATAGCATCCTATACTAGAAATAACAGCAGAACAGTATATAGTTAATCTGGGATTGCAGCTATACTATCTACTATTTAGCAGTCTAGCTATTAGGGTAACAGTAGTTGTATAGCTTATAGTTGCTGTCATGCCTAGCTACTATATAGATATAGTATTAGTATAGCCATTGCCGGGCCTCTTGCTCAAGGAACTTGTAATCCAAGCCCTATTATATGATAGCTGTCTGCTACTAGATAGCAGTATACTAGTATAGCACTGGTAGTATATTATCTACTAGGACTGTTGAAACAGCTGTAGGAGGTACTAGTACCTTGGATAAGAGTACTACTGCTGCAGATTGCAGTACTTGGGACAGGATTAATACAGCTGAGGTTTCAGACATAGATCAAGATTAATAATCAAGCAGAACAGGCCTATTTTGTATATTAGGGGGGTTATTAGGCTGGTTACTTATATTAATATTATATTCTGCTGCTGATGCTGCTGGTAATAGTAATAGTAATAATATTAGGATTTACTTATCCTACCTATCTAGCTGGCAGGTATTATATAGCAGCTTATCAGGATCCTTATCCTGGCACTACTAGTATATATATCTATTAACTATCCTGTCCAGATACTGGTTAAGGATATATTAATAACACCCTACCCCCTTAATAACCTCCATGTACACCTGCACGTGCTTGAACTTGGCATCTAATACCTAGTTAACCTATAGATTAAGGTTGTCCCAGCCCTGGGGGTATATAATAACAGCCTTACTTGCTAAGCTATTATATCCTATATACCTACTCTTCTAGCTATAGTTAAGCAGTATCTATAGCCAACCTAGATAGATTATATACTAGATATTAGGGATGTTGATGCCTATATCTAAGGTGCTTGTTATAGTAATAATATAGATCTGGCTACTCTGGAATTATTATATTATACCTGTCTAGTCTAGAATAGTACTATAGTATATTTTATAGCCTAGCTTATAGCTGATAGCATTAACCTGGCTCTTGATATTAGTATATATAATTACCTGGCTATTACCAGCCTGCTAGATGCACTGCTGGATGAATCTCTATATATTAGACTATGTCAACTACTAGTATAGCTTGTAAGGAATGCCTCAGGGCAGCAACAGCTAAACCATGCAATATATAATATTATACTGACTTGTCTATGTATAATAGATGCCAACCTTGCTGTATTTATGCTTAATATATTGCAGGAACTGTGCTTCCTCTGTCAGGGGCAGTATTGCTGTCAAAAATACTAGCTATGTCTAGGTACTGATAAGATACCCAAGGTATGCTATTGCCAGCTAGAAATCCTTCTGATTATTAAGGATAATATAGTACTTATTAATAATAATCTGGTTGAGCTGTTGTATCTGCTATTAGTAGTTCAGGAATATATAGAAATCTAGGTTCTTAGTTAACTCAGGTATTATAAGCATGATTACTGCCTTGTCAGGGGGCCAGTAGCTCTCTTATAATATATATAAGATACCTAGGGCCTGATAGTATATTATCAAGTCTATATATAGTAATAGCAGGGGTACTACTATAATTATATATCCCCCTGGGGCTGTATATACAGGTAATATAAATAGTATACTCTTGCTACTATCTATAGGCATAATTATAACTACAGGACTGGTACTATCCTAGATTACCTTCAGTACTAGTACCTGCACCCTGCACAACTATAGCACAGGCTATCCTGTTATGTACTACAATGCCTGTACTATATCTATCTAGGCCAGCTGCTATTACTGTTACTCCTGATAGTTAACAGCCTGCTCCTCCTATAGATTAGCATGCTTGCCTAGTACTGTATTAACTAGTAGCAGGTCTGGAAACCCTAGAAAGCAATACTAGTCAGTACTCAATGCTTGAAACTGCAGCTAGTATATTGTTGTACTGCCAGCAAGCTTGCTGCTCTCATGCCTATATATTATTACTACTATATAGGGCAAGTGCCCTGCCTGCTTGTCTGTAATATTACCTATCTTATCAAGGTCTTTGTCTGCCTCCAGGGCAGCTATTACCTACTTATACTTGGCCTAGATATTATTCAGGAATATACTTAATATATACAGGAATTAATAGCTGATGCTAATAGTAATATTGTAATAGTTAGTAATATTTAGTAGATACTAGGTACTAATACTAGTCTTATTCTCCTGCTTCAGCACCTCGCGCAGGTGCTTGCTGGACTATTCACAATCTATGCTGATATCTAGCCCCTACAGATACAGGCTGTAGTATATTGGCAGCTTGCTAGTATTACTGCCCTAGCTGGTACTGCTGAATATTACCTAGCACTATATTACTGCAAGCTGGCGCACAAATAGCAGCACCAGCCACAAGTACTATATAATAAGCTTGCCCACTTCGCGAGGCAGGTACTGGTAGATGATCTTGATATTATTGCTTGTATAAAACCCCTTGTAATACACTGTCACAAACATGACAAGGCTGTCCTCAATAAAGATGTTGTGATGCCAGTTATTGTTGGTATTAATATACTAGATGCTCAGCAGCTTAGGCATGTATGCTGGCACCTTGCTAGTAAGGTGCACAGCTACTGCCAGCTTTTCTTTGAATTGTGCGACCTGCTGAAAGTACTTCTGAACCTTGTTTATACTGACAGTGCCCTGGGTAATAAAGGCTTGAGCAACAGCCAGTTCAGTACTGATCTGGTTGACCAGCTATGTCTTCCCTGCTACAGGCTACAGCATACAAGCATCCTGCAGGAAGCTCCAGCCGGCTGCACCCTTAGTTGGATTATTAAACAGCTAATCCTACAGGATGGCCAGCCACTGCTAGTGATCAGGCTGATACAGCAGGCTTGCTATAAGCTCTTGAGCAGTACTGACAATGCTGTTGTTAAGGATCTACTTTGTCAGGGCAGATCAGCCTGTCAACCAGGTAAGGATGCCAATGCCATGTAAGGCCAACAACAAGGAAACAAATAGTAATGTATTGCAAGACTAAACCTTGGGGATCCTTCAGCTGGGGGATCTCCTGTAGTCCTAAATATATTTGTAGAAAGACATGGATGTAACCCAACAGTAAGACCATGACAAGCAATAAAGTCATACCAAACTTTATCTGTAAACAGCAGCCAAGTCCGGTGGTTTCGATGATGCAACATGGGAAAGGATTTCTAGATCTCTAATGCCTATCTTAGAGCTTAATCAATCATTTGCCTGAGGCTCCCAATCCTTGATATCAGGGCCCAGCAGATCCGTAACATGATAATGTTGAGAAGGTCTTGGAAGTACATGTTGGCAAGGTATTATGCCCATCAGGTCATGCACAGCCACAGGTTTGTATTATATAGTATATTACTCTCGGCTGTCCGGCAGGCCGCCTGCTACTCATCATTAGTTGTACATGCTTTGATCTTGGCAGCAATCTGCTCATAATTAGTTAACAGGGGTCAGGACTCATCAGGCTCAGGGTTGCATGATCAGATATGTACAAGGTATAAGTTCTTGTATATAGGGAATACCTGCTGCCAGGCAACAATATAATATAACTACTAAACCTCTTGTAAACCCTATACTTTAATATCAGCAGTAACATGGCCTTAGTATAGGTACTGTATCCAGCCATGGGCCTGGTACTAGTACTTTTATATAGTCTTAAGACAGCTGCTAATATATAGATATAATAGATCTTGCTGGCACTGCATACTATTAGTATATACAGAGATTATAGGAACTAGGTAATCAAGCTCACGGGGGATATAGATAGTAGTAGTATCAAGATAGATATCATACTATTATTGGATAGTCTAGATAATAGGCTGAATTATTAAGCTTGAGAGGCAATATTTCTTATAGAGATAGGCCTCAGCCTTCTTAATATATATACCATGCTGGTATTAACAGTAGACAATAAACCCTAGTTCAGGGACTTTTACAAAGATAAAGGGGTCTATTATCACTGACAAGGTGCTGATTCAGGGGAATTAGAGTAAAAGTCAGATTTCTGGCCAGATCTTACCAGAATCCTGTATTATTTGCTTTTCTTATCCTATATCTATAATCAGGATAGTGTATACAACTGGTCCCCTATCAAAACTGTAGACCTTGACTCGCGAACTTTAGCTCAGCACCACAGCCTGAACTGATGCTGGAAAGCTCTAAGATATTTCCCAGTTAGAATTAAGTACCTTATCTATATCCTGTAAATTTCTCAGCCTTGTTAGTAACTAAAAGTACAAAGAGATGCTCAACCAAAAAACCAAGGCGATGCAAGACCTGTTTGCCAAGACTTCCCTAACAACAAGCAAAGCGCTGCTCTTCATATCTTCGCCCCCAGTGGATTAGGCTTAATCACACGCACTTTAGCTAACAGGAACATGCACTGGGTGTCACGGGCCGACGCCGGAGCCAGCTGGCGACGACCTGGCCCTGTGACACGTGACCCCTATCCCTCAATTCCCACGTAACGCGGACGGGCGCCTTACCGGTGCCTATCCGCCAGTAGGAATATGAGGGATCGCCAGAGCCGTACCGGTCCGCCAGTAGGAATATGAGGGATCGCCAGAGCCGTACCGGTCCGCCAGTAGGAATTCAAGGGACGAGCCGTACTGGGATCAACCCATATATTGTTGCAGTAGGATGCGGTGGTGTACGCAATCACCAATGCGTCACTGTAATGGTATTGCTTGGAGATGCCGAACTAACCACACTGGAGGTTATATAAAGGGCCTCCTGATGCCATGTATATAGAGATCTCCAAGCAATCCTTTCAATATTCTTCAGTACCTATCAAGCTCCCTCCATTGGATAATTATCGTTGATAGTCATCGCTTCGTTGTAGCTAGAGAACTCCGACGTTAGATGATATACGCCTAATATAATCACCTAATAGCATGTCGGAAGCATACAAATCGAGTAAGAGTAATTTAATTGCTATTTATTCAGTATTCCACCCCCAACTAGGGTTGTCAACCCGCACCGCAACCCGCAGCGGGCCACCGCACCGCACCCAAACTAGAGGATTATGGAGCAGTGACAGACATATGCAGCTAGCATCCCTTTTCATCTACTATAGTAGACTTTCCCCCTTGATTTAAGGCAGCTATATAAACGCGCTGGTAATCCATCATATTTATGTAGAACTAGCAATAGTTACACCCAGCGCTTCTCTCCTTGGTTACCTCAGTCCTAATTAGGCATAGTGGAAACCGTGCCAGTCACGAGCGACAGCCGCAAAACACATACACACACACACACACCCACAGCCTTTATTCTTCCGACCATGAAACAGGCAAGCCCGAAATGAGAGGAGGGGGCTTGGCAGCGCCCAAGAACTTCACATGAAACGAAGGCTAAGTGATCCCACCAATCATAGCTTCGAAGTAGGATTACTTCCCAGGGTCGTTGAAAAGAAAATCAGAGGCCCCGCTCCTGCACCACTCATTGGCAAGTCTTTAATTAGTTGGCGAACCGTGCAGCGCAGGATTACATTGCATGAGGATAACTCCGATATCCACCATACGGGCTGCATCCGCAGGCACCAGTTTCCTGAACTAATGCACACAGGGTGGTTCCTTACCGGCTAATTTCCCTTTGCACTGGAGCACAGACCCGGGACCTGCGCCGCAAGAGAACCTCCGCCTAGTTCCATGTCTGCATCACTCTTCCACGTACCATTCGCCAATTGTAGTTACTTGTTCTGCCTTACTGACGAGTGGAAGGAAGATACGATAAGGGTTTGCTGCTGCATATCTGTTTGTTTCCTCTAATCAAAGCCGGAGCCTGTTTCCAGCTCGAGGTGCCAAGCGCGGGATGGAAATGCTTTTAGCCTCCATGGAGGGTGTATCCGGTGGGTAATTAGGGTCTGGATTCTACGTCGGTGAAATGGTTGAGGCCTCGGAGCGGATCGCACCGCTACCAGTTCAAGGTAATAGTGGATACGAGCCGAGTTAAGCTCCAAGTCAAAGATACTAATGATAAAACTGGTCAACTTGCCGCATGCGCAGTGCCCTTTCTTGATAGCTCCAATTTCTCCGTTTTCACAACCTCGCTCTGAATGATACCCACTCCTCGAGCTAGTCATCTATACAGTTTGGAAACATCGCTATTAACATAGTACGGAACCAGGAGCTTCGGAGGTTCAACTATTCAGAAGTGCCAGAGTAATAAACGAGGCACAATACTCTAGGTGGGAGGGGTAGTTGAATGTCGGCCGGGGAGAAGGAATTGTTCAACGTCCAGGATTAATCTATAAACGTCGATACAGACCAAAGCTACTTGATAATCATCCTCTCCTTCACTCGAGTCTTCTTGCTCAAGGACCGCACTCCAGCTGACATTCATTCTATCTTGAGATTAATAAGCCATAAACGATAATGCAGCTTGTCCACCTGCTTGCCGCTGGGCTCATCCCTGCGCTTGTGTCGGCCCTGCTCCGTCGTGACGTTGACTGCCTCTTTGCTACAACCCCTGCTAACGGTGCTACATGCCAGAGCTTTGCAAGCAATTGGGGGCTGTCCGTAAGCGAGTTCCAGGAACTGAACCCTGGCACCACCTGCCCTGATATAGACACAAGCAAGGCATACTGCGTCGTCGGCACTGTCACTGCAGATGCCCCAGGCACCACGCTTACTACAACGACATCCACCTCAACAACTACCACTCCTACGAATACGACAACCACTACCCAGCCTCCGACCGCGGCCAATCCGACTGTGCCTACCCCAACCATGCCTGGTATTGTAGACAACTGCGACAGCTTCTATAAGGTCTCATCGGGCGACCAGTGCGACAATATCTCTCAGAGGCATAGCATCACCACGGCTCAGCTCCGGAGCTGGAATAGCGAGATCAACACCGGTATGTCCACTTCATACTTCCCTTCATCTCTTCTAGTCAATCATAGTCATACAATAACTCTAACACCTTATGTACTAAAAAGACTGTACAAACCTCTGGCTTGACTACTACATCTGTATCCATGTTCCCGGCGCAACCACCACTTCTTTAACAACAACAACAACAACAAATGCAATTGTGACTGGTCCTACACCCCAACAAACTGGTATCATCTCGAATTGCAACAAATACCATCTGGTTGAGTCAGGCGACGGTTGCGCCTCCATCGCCAGCGCCTACGGCATCTCACTATCTAACTTCTACAGCTGGAACCCTGCTGTTGGGTCATCCTGTGGAGCGCTGTGGCTAGGATACTATGTCTGCGTTGGGACTTCATGTAAGTGAATTCCTGCCTGAGATTCACCATTTATTAAAACCTTTCCCCTATCAGCCTCCCAACCAACCCCAACAAGTACAACAAGCCAAACAACCACCGCCACCGCCACAACAGCACCGGGCCCCTCCCCCACGCAGTCCGGTCTAATAAAAACCTGCACAAGCTACTATAAGGCACAAGTAGGGGACACGTGCCAAGCGATAGTGCAAGAAAAGTACCCCTATGTGAATTCCCTGACCCTTTTTGTGCGCTGGAACCCGGCCGTCGGGTCTAGCTGCTCGAACCTGCTGGCTGGGTACTACTACTGTGTCGCGACAGAACTCCACCAGCCCATGCCAGGGATTGTGAGTAACTGCAAAAGGTATTATCAGGTGAAGGCAGGAGATGACTGCTGGTCAATTCAGCAGCGGTATGGGATCACGGCAGCGCAGTTTAATCTCTGGAATCCAATGGTGGGGAGTTCTTGCGGAAGTTTGTGGCAGGGGTATTTTGTTTGTGTTGCTATTTAGAATGGCAGGTTGGAATTAGAGAGGTTAGACCTCGACACAACCCGCGGAATATGGGTGAAGGACCTGTAATTTTTGTTTAGATACGGAAATGTGCCTGTTCTGCAGGAACCAATCAGTAATGGCAGCCAGCCCGGTGGGCCGACCCGGCCGACGCAAGTCTGAAATCGTGGCCGAGGTCATGATTTCGCGAAAATGGCCATCGATTGTTCCCAGGACACCCTCTTTTGTTGAACACTTTCGACCATTTGTCCATCTTTCAAGCCTCACTTTCCAGAGGCCGGTTTGGCTGCTCCTATCTATAAATAGAAGCTATTTTTCTCCCCTTCCACAATGCTCATTGCCCAGTCTCTCCTTGTCCCGCCTTTTCCGACCGAACAGCATCACTTTGTTAACCAGACTTAGCAACTGTTTATTGCAGCCTCCTGTTGATTCCTTGTTTGTCTATCTCAGTCTTTTTGCGGCTGGTCCGCTGAAATGCGATCTGTTTGTCTCTGCCTTCCTGTAAGTGCAGCCATCGTCTGGCTTTCAACTACTCATCTCTGTCGTCGTAGATTCATCCGACAGAGGTGCTTGATTTGGATGAGGATGATTGCTCTGATGTCTGTAAATTGCTCTTAAGTGTTATTGAAGTGGATACTCACGCTAGTCAGTTGGTCAACCAGTTTGGTGGGAGGCTGATTCGATTAATATCGCTCTATGTTGAACAGAGTTCGAGTGTGTTGGAAGGAGCGAAAAAAGGGGGCCATATTCGATGGCACATTTTAGCAGAAGATCAGACGCAGTTATCGTCGAATTATCGCGACGGATGTCTGAAGACATATTCCATCAAGTTCTGGCTAGATGTGAGTCTGTTATTCCTCGGGCTTGTCCAACCACTCACAGGCTGCAGGAATCAGTGCAAGGAGTGGTTCCCAGTGTTCTAGACAAGTCAGAACTTCGCAAGGTCAGTCCACTGGGCAAAGCCCTAGTACATTCTTACATTTTCTTAGTTTGGTCGGGATCTCGGGGTTGGCCTCGACGAAATCCGGAAACTGCGCCTGGACCAGGTAGTCTGGGTTTGTCAATGGCTTCAGGACGCCGGAATGATCGAATGCTTTGAGGTGCAGGAGAACCAAGCAACAGCCGAGGTGAACCCTTTAGAACCATTAGGTCTCTGCCCTCCGTGTTGTGTATGCCCTCGTCCAGCGATGGCCCAATGCCTCAGTCTCTCGCTTCGAGGCCATCCACAACCAAATTGCTATATTGTGCCAGGACAAGAATTTTTCCTGGACCAGGAAGATAGGGGCGTCAATTTCTGCAAGTGATGCAATAAACTGGGTCGGACTGTTTGATATGGACGCCAGCTGTTACTACACGCAAGATATCGTCAGAAGTCTATCCTGTACTCTCGACTGGATAGATTTACCGCGCCTTTCCAGTACTACGCCTCCTACCCTAGCTTTCCCTACTAGAGGGGACAATGTTATTCAGCGCAATTTTTGGAATTATTCCATAGGCGATTTAATGCAATTTGATGTTTCATTGAATCAGAACACTGGTGGCAGAACGAGATTTGCTAATTGATTACCCAGGCAGTGATACAGCTGTGCACACCCTTCCTTGTCCCATAACTCTACTTATCAAGTAGACAACCATAAACAAGTAAAATCCTCCTCTGTCTCCAAATCTCGCCGCTTATCTGCCTTGATGCCCGAACCCCAAAGTTGCCATCATCATATTTTTATCACGCATCTTTCAAGGTTCAACAGATGGCGCCATAATGGAAAGTCGAGCCCACCATGCACTCTCATGCTCCGGCCCTAACCTGGTCTGCACATAGTAGTTCTTCATCAGAGAGCTCCGCAACAGAAGTCGGAGTAAAGGCCTTGGGTGAGGGCACTACCAAGTGGCGCTCAATTGATCTAAAAATATTCTTAGGACCTCTCGAGACCCTCCTAAGAAGGACTCTTTTGGCCCTATCCAGTAGGCAGCTCGTTGACAGGAGTGCTATACTGTATCTTCTAGAGTGCTCCTTCAATGGTCGCCCCAGGAGTCCGAATCGTAAAATCCTTTATTTGTGTACTCTGGATTTAGATTTCGAGCTTTAGCTTGACTATATTGATTCATGTTTATAAAGTCACTCAGTGCAATTCCTCAACCTTGCCAATTAGTGTGTAATGTATTTATTAAGTGTTATGCCTGCAAACCAAAAATGTCCTTCTACTCTTTGTTATTTGCACCAACAGTGTTAATACGCTATCCAAGAAAAGAATCAAATCCCTGATGAGGGTTGCCTTCATAGGTTTGCCAGCGCCATTCAGTAAGGGCCTTTAGCTCCGAAAAAAACTCCTTTAAGACAATTCAGACCTGGTGAATATGGAGGTACATACACCAGCTTAATCCGCCTGCGAGCACATCTGCTCTATGCACTCTTAGTAGTAAAAGAATATATTATACATCATTATTACAGATTTGTTTCTGGCTAGCTTCTGCAACGCTGAAGCAGCTCCTTATCAGATCCTCATAGATGTAAAGAAATGTGTGTTAAGCATCAGATAGTAGCAATTGTCGTCAGACACTCGCAATCCAGATCTGGAGCCACTGAGGATAATCTTACAAGCACGACCACCATCTTGATTGAACTAGCACTCATCTTAAGTATTTTGACCACCCTAATATCTTACTGTAGCTAGATTCCTTCCTTATGCTTGACAATCCATAGAATTCCACCAATTGGATCATTTTGCATCAAGTTGCTTGAGCAATTGTGCTAGCAGTTACCATTTCATAGTAGTTTTAGCTCATAATCAGGAGGTTCCTTAGGTCTCCAGTTAGACTTGTTAAACCACGGGTTGGGGCGGGTTTTCAGGCCTAGCTGATCCGCCCACGCGGTTTTTGGGGTGGGTTACCTGAACAGTAAACCGCCCATGGGTTTAGCAAATAATTCTAACCCAACCTAAATAACCCAAAATAACCCAGTTATGCATATCATTACTTTAATAAGCAGTGATCTACATAGTTAATAAAATACTGTATTTAAATACTGTATTATAAACTATCTAAGTAAGAAAATGTAATTTAAATACAGTAATATACCTATTCAGATATCTTGGCAACCCAGCGGGTTGCTCCGCCGGGCTCTGGGGCAGCCAAAAATATCCAAAACCCAATGGATAATTAGAAGGTCTAACCAAACCCATTTCTTGGCGGGTCGGGGCGGGTTGGGGCGGGTTTCGTGGGTTGGGTTTAACAAGTCTAGGTCTACTACTATTATATAGTTATAATATAGCTTGGCTTGTATCCAACCCCAACCAAGTTTGGCTCAACACCACAGCTGTATTTATGCCTGGAATGCTTCCAGATCATGCTCACCTATAGTTAAATCTGTTCCAATATCCTGGTAAAGTTTGAGCCTGATTGGCTGTCTGGTTTCAATAGAACTCTTCACCTGATCATCAATGGAGCCTTTCACATCAGCCAAAAATTCCGCCATAATATGCCGCTAGACCCTAACGGTACCATTCTGCCGTTCCCAGGGATCAATGGGTTAGGGCTCAGGGTAGGGGTAGCTGATGAGGATATTTAATGTCCAACAGGCTTGTTTTAAAATGTGAGATGGCTTCGATATAGCTTGAACATAGCTAGACTGATTATGCACAACAAAGGCGTTCTTGAACCACTTGCGCTGAATATATTTATCTCCGGATCAACATTTTTTGATACCAAACACTGGATAGGTGTTAAGGGACGTATTTAGATGGATCTTCCTATCTAGACGTGCCGTACGTACAAGAAGGAATCGCTAAAGAAGAAATGAGAAAGAAGGATTGTTGTTGCAAGGAAGTCTTGTAGGTGGCTCACCGCCTTCAGGACAGCGCAGGCCTTGGCCGAGTCACTAAGGTCTAAGGTCCTTGTATAGGCAAAGGACCCATAACAGTACCCCCCCCTCCCTCTATGTAGGAAGTACAGGTCACAGGGTAGGTCATGTTGCTTTAGCCTTTATATATGCATCTCTGTTTAGTGAGCCGTCCTGAAGTCTATATTGTTTCGTACGATCCAGCCACTCATCCAGAGCTTGTACTTCCTCCAAAGCTGTGGCAGCTTCCCAGGTTGGCTGAGCATAGCCTGACCATTTCACTAGGTATTCCAGCCGGTGACCTCTCCCGTATCTCCTGCGACGTTCGTCCAGGATTTTCTCTACCATGTATTCTTCCTCACCGTTCACCATGATGCTAGGGGGCTGGCTATCATCATTCTTCTGGGAAGGAAGTGGATCTGATGAAGCCAGCCGAAGCAGGTCCACATGGAAGACTGGATGGATCCCTGGGGGCGTATTCAGCCGTACAGCATGACTGCCCACCAGGCCTATAACCTCATACTTGGCGTTCTTCCAGTCAAGTTTCTTACTGGGTCGGTCCGTACGGATGTTCTTCAGACTTAGCCAGACCTTATCTCCCACTTGGTAGTTTGTGGCCGGGCTCCTGTGTTTATTAAGCCTGATTCTCTGTATTCTGTTGGGAATAGGCCATGGAGGCTTGAGCCCAGTCTAGGGCTTCCTTAACTTTCCGTACGATGGCTTCCCCTTTCTGGATAGGACTCTTGGTTGGTTCTTCAGCTAGATGCTCTACCTCCTCGGTAGGGGTAAATGGGCTGAGGTTGTAGCCATGGCTTAGATAGAAGGGGCTGACCCCTGTTGCTGTTGATGTACGGCCATTAATTGCCAGCTCTGCAAGTGGAAGTAGCCCTGTTCCAGTCCTTCTGGTCATAGCAGGTATACATGCGGAGGTAGGTTTCCACTGTGCTGTTCATTCTCTCTGTTGATCCATCAGTCTGAGGATGATAGGCTGTAGATAGCCGGCGGTTGATCCCTGTCAGGGTACATATGCGGGCCCATGTATCACTTGTAAACTGGCTTCCCCTGTCCGAGGTGATAGCCTTCGGGATCCCGTGTTTGCTTATAAGTACTCGTACGAGTGCCCAGGCCACACTCTCAGAGTCAGTTTCTGACATTCCTTCTAGTATCACACCTTTGGTTAATCGGTCTGTGATAACCACTGATGTTTGTACAACCTTCGCTCTCTATGGTAGGTCTGTAATGAAATCCATTGAAACCTCCTGCCAGGGACGATCAGGCACAGGGAGGGGCTTTAATAGCCCCCTTCTCTGGTCTCTCCAAGACTTGGTCCTCCCACATATATCACAGTTCCGGACGAATCTTCTGATATCCCGGGACATGTTAGGCCAGAAGTATTCACGGCTAACCAGCAAATATGTTTGCTCTCGGCCAGGATGTCCTGTCAATATAGAGTCATGTGCAGCCTGAATTATACTCGTACGGAGCTGTTCACTATCAGGCACCCACCTCCTCCCACGGAAGAGGATATGGTCTTGGGCGTCCAGCTGGCATTCTGAGATTCCGACTTTCAATTGTAGGTGTGGAGGAAATCTCCTTGCTCCATCTTTCAGGCACAGTACTGCTTCACTATATCTTTCATCCTGTTTGAGTGCCTCCTTCCACATATCACTTTTTTCGTACGGCTCCCATGGTTGCTCTTCAGCCGGTCGGAGGGTGGCAACTACCGTCTTCCCCAAGTGTTTTTCTGTAAAAAGTTGCATCGTACGAGACTTGACCCTGTCATCTTCATCATCAGGCATGTCTTGGTCTCTCCGTGAAAGTGCATCAGCTCTCTGATTGGCTGACCCTTTCCTATATACTAGCTTGAAGTTGAACCGGCTGAGAAATAAGGACCATCGTACGTGTCGTTCTGTCAGCTTCCTTGGGGAGAAGAAGTACTCCAGGTTTTTGTGGTCTGTAATAACTTGGAATTCTCCACATGAGCGCAGTTCAGCATCCCAGGCTTCAAGACATCGTACAATTGCGAGTAGCTCCTTGTCATAGATCTCATAGTTGCATTCAGCTGGAGAATTCCTTTTAGAGAAGTAGGCACATGGGTGCAATTCCCCCTTTTTCATTATATTGAGAGAGAACTCCTCCTGTATTATAACCTGAGGAGTCGGTCTCTACTACCGTACGGTAGGAAGGGTTGAAGGTTGCTAGGACAGGTCCAGTAATAAACTTTTCCTTAAGCAGATCAAAGCTATCCTGGCACTCGCTTAGTCCACAAGAAGGGTGTCCCTTTCTTTGTCAAGTTGTTCAGTGGGCGTACGATCCCTGAGAAGTTAGGGATGAACCTTCGGTAGAAGTTGGCAAAGCCCAGGAATCCTCGGACGCCCTTTATAGTAGTAGGGGTTTCCCATTCCTTTATTGCTTTCACCTTCTCCGGGTCCATTTTGATTCCCTTCCCTGCCTGTATTATAAAGCCCAAGTACTTTGTCTCCTTGCACTCAAATTCGCACTTCTTAATATCCAAATATAGGCCTGCTTCTTCCAGTTTCTTCAAGACCATTCGTACGTGCTTCCGGTGCTGGCGGAGGTCCCCATTGGTATAGACAAGCACATCGTCGATATAGGCTGAGCAGAATTCATCTAGATATTCCCGGAGGGTCCAGTTGATGTATTTTTGGAAGGTGCTCGGTGCATTAGCCAACCCAAAAGGGGTGACTAGCCATTCAAAGAGCCCGTATCTCGTACGGAAGGCAGTCATCCATTCCTGGCCTTTGGCTATGCGGATCTTATGGAAGGCAGCAGACACATCCAGCTTAGTAAACCATCTGGCTTGTCCAATTTGGTTCAGTGTCTCATGGATCAGGGGCAATGGATAGCGGTCCTTCTTGGTAATGGCATTTAGAGCACGGTAGTCGACGCAGAACCGCAGTCCTCCTCCTGGTTTTCGTACAAAGAGTACTGGGGCTGCAGCTGGGGAATGGTCACGCGGATAAAGCCTTTCTGTAATAGTTCAGAGAGTGTTTTCCCTTTAGAGCACACTGGCGTCCGTTACTAGAGAGTTCAGGGGTCGACAGGGGACTTCAGGATCCTTCCCACTCTCCTCCTGTACGAGCTCGATTTTGTGATCAATCCCATCTCCCCGGTGCGGTGGTAGTTCTTCTGCTTTGTCTTGTTCGAAGAGCCTTAGGTATTTCCAGTATTGCCTTGGTAGCTTTGTACGGGGGTCAATATGTCTCTTTGGGGCCTGTGCCTTCTGTATATCTGCCAATGAGACCGCGAATATCTCAATATCTTGGCCACGGCACCTTTTCCTTTGTATAAATCCTCCCATGGTTGCGGCGGATATCTGTGCTATGTTCAGCTTTGGTAAGGGCCTCTTTGTAGTACTCCATAGACGGACTCCAGTAGTACAGAGGTACAGCCTGCCCCTCTTAGCCTCTAACCTTCCATCATGTTGCTCCAGCCAGGGGAGTCCCAAGATCAAGTCATAGCCCAGGTTATCGGGTATCACATAGAAGTAGGCTCCTTTTTCTGTATGCGCCCCGATGTCTAGCTGAACCCGTACAATCTTATTAATCTCCTCTATATTCCCGGTCACTCCCTTGAAAGGTTTCGGGTGGATAGGTATGGTGGGTATTTTGATGTATCTTGACAAACTTGTCACTGATTACCCCATAGGTCAGGCAGCCTGTATCTATCATTGTACGAGCATTATAGGTATGGTTGACTAGTGCCTCCACCAAGAATGGGGGGGTATTCATGCGCGAGCTGTTGAAATCTTGCCAATCAAGTAGTATTTCTCTAGCTGTATAACCCCTCTGTACGCGACTTTGCACAGAGGTTATTCGTTTTCCGACTCGCTCTCGCTGTAGTCATCCATTTGGTCTTGTTCTTCCTGAACTGTGGCCACCTGCCTAGGGCGCCTGGTAGGTTTTGTAGGGCACTCTTGTATAAAGTGGTCAGGATCACCGCAGCGTAGGCATTTGCCCTCAGACAACCTCTTTTGCTTCTCCTCTGCAGGCGCCTGACTAGCTTTTCTTGGGGTCCTGGTCCCTTTCGTACGGAGGGCCGCGACTTCCTTTTGTAGGGCTGCAATTTGAGCATGGGTGGCTTCCCAGTCCATTTGATCAGGGGTCCCGGTCCGGTCAGAGCCTCCTGCTGGTCTTGTACGAGCGACATGCGTGGGGACAGCAGCGCGAGATCCTTTTCGTGTAAGCCTGGCCACTCTCTGGAGGTTGTGGTTGATTTCGCGCAGTTGATTACAGTAGTTGTCGTACGAATCCTCCTGCCTAATACCAACCATGGCTTTTAGCAACTCAACATTAATTGCCGTGTCCAACAAGGCCTTCTTCTGGTTATCATCCCAATTAATCCCTCCAGCATTAAGAAGTTCTTCGTCAAATTCATTCAAGAACTCTTCAAAGTCACGTTTCCCTTGCTTCATTGTATTCACTCGTACAAGAGCCTTTCTCTGTCGGTCAGGGTCACCAAAGGCCTTGTCTAGTACCGCGGAGACATTCTGCCCATAGCACGGGAGTCTCAGATTTCTGGCGAGCCAAGAGCCATGGTAGTACACGCTGGCTGGCTTTTCCTCTCAGGCGGCTGTAGGCATAGTAAACTTGTTCCTCCTCTGTAGGGTAGCAGGCGGCGTCGATTGCAAACTTCGTACGAAGGTTCATCTGGAAAGGAGGGTAGTCCTTAGGGTCTTCTCCAGTAAAGGGTTCGACATCCGGGTGACGAGGACGGGGATAGCTTCGTTCGTAGGGGGTGGGCGTTGCGGATGTAACTGTAGTGGTAACTGGTGGATGGTTTCTCAGTTGCGAGTTCCGTACGGCCTGTAGTTCCGCCCGTAAGCTGTTATTCTCTTCTTGGAGCTGTTGTTTCTGAGTCCGCATCTCTGTACGGAGCTCCTGGAGCTGCTGTAGCAACAATGCGACGCTTTCTTCTTCCATTGTCATAGTAAAAGGTCTCCTCATACTATTATTGAGATTGGTCAGCGATTCCTAATGTTAAGGGACGTATTTAGATGGATCTTCCTATCTAGACGTGCCGTACGTACAAGAAGGAATCGCTAAAGAAGAAATGAGAAAGAAGGATTGTTGTTGCAAGGAAGTCTTGTAGGTGGCTCACCGCCTTCAGGACAGCGCAGGCCTTGGCCGAGTCACTAAGGTCTAAGGTCCTTGTATAGGCAAAGGACCCATAACAATAGGGATGGGATGCATAAAGCCAGCATAAATCTAATCTTATCAAGCATTCTGTTAAGCCAACTTAGCCTTGGGCTGACGAAAGAGGGCATCCTGGATGGTGGTTGCCACCAGCTCCCCCGACGGACTCCAGATGCGGCTGTCGATAACGCCTCGTCCCTCTCCACCACGACTGCTGGACATCTCCTGGGTAAACCATGTTCTCTTATCAACAGCCATCTTCTCCGGGCTGACATGAAAAAGGATTTTATGGCTGAGGCTGCCGGAGATGCCTAAGTCAGTGGCCCCAAAGGCATTCAGCAGGACGCTCAAGCCGGCCCGATCGGAGACGTATGCGTGGAGAGCTGCCACTAGATTTGGATCGAGGTCCAACGCCTCCGAAGCACGATACACATGTAAGCGTCTGTGGGAAGTTCCTGGGCTTTTGATGCTGTGCTCCTGTAAATCGGGGGTTCGGATGTCTAAACTTGGAAAGTCGGCGAGCCTGATTGAACCGACCCCGTTGGGTCCTTTTAAGTAGACATCCTGCAGGTATGAACTGGGATCTTGCTGTAGCAGATTGCCATACTTGTTGGCGTCAAACTTCAGCCAGTATGCTGGACCGCTTTCTCTTTGCTTGAAGGAGCAGGTGAGCGCGAATGCGACCGGACCAAGTTCCTTATCACCGTCTGATTTTGGGAATGGGCACTCATCCGAAGGGGTCGTTGGCTGGCGAGCAATCACCTCGCGCAGAGCAAACGATCGCGTTATTGACAGTGTTTTGACTTCGTAGAGAAATGGCCGGTTGGCGTAGCCTGCCAACGTCCAGTAGCCATTGGCTTCATGGATGCGAAGACCGGAATCTCTGATCCCCAGGCTCGCTGCCCAGATGGCCTGTGCAAACGCGTGTCCTCCGTAGGAGCGATTGACGCTCAGGGGTTTCCCGGGCGCATAGTCGTAAGATAGTGCGGGGAACGTGCTCAAGTATCGCTCGCCAGCAGCGGGTAATTTCTCCAGGTGCAGCGCCTGAACGAAGCTCGGCGGCTCCGATGGGGCGATTGCTGGCATGGCAGGCGTCGTTGGCAGTGGTTATTGAAACTACAATGAGAGAAATATGGGGTTGATAATTAATGAAGCCGCGGATCCTCGGGGTCGAGCTAAGCCGCTTTGCCGAGGTCCGTGAAGGTTATGACAGTAAGAACTATATCCATCCCGGCTACACTTCCACCGTCCCCGCTGTGTCCTTCAATTTGATATATACAAGATCCAGCAGCCTATCTCTGCCCTAATCAATCAGCTGCCATGCTCTACTATTCTCTGGCGAGTACACAGAGGATAGGCGTGGGAGCCCATCAGGAGTAATTCACCGGCACCACTTAGTTACTTAAATAGGGCTAATCAGTGCCCACACTGATGTATCGCAGAGTAGAGAACCAGAAGATCGCCCATCCCCTGCAATTCAAGACAGAAATCAAACTCTTCTTCGTGCCTGGGCGAGGTTACTACAACGGCATTATTGGGCAAGGGAGCAAGCATCCACTCAATTCGTCCGCCATAATTTTTCCCCGCCTCTTGTACCTCTCTTTTCAACCGTTGACCACATCACAAAGCAGAAAGTTACTACTCACCCATAGAACTCTGGTATATTGTCGCTAGCTATCAACTACATGATTTCATTATGTGAAGGATGGTCGGAGGACGAACTTCTAGTATCGGGCTCTCAGAAACTACCAATCCAAAGAGCTCCTGAGGGTCTGCTCACCAATGTAATGTGCCGCAGGCTCATTTCCATCCATCCAGTCGGGCTGGAAGCTCCTTCCAAGCCGCTCGTCCCGACAGTCCAGGCATTACCGAGCACAACGACTGCCGCAGTTAGAGCGGCAATGCCGATTATCATCGCGATATCCTTTGTGGTTGGCATATCCCACTGCGTGTACTAAACTAGTAAGTAAATAACAACCCCCCGCAACAACCAACTCCCTTCCTGCAAGCAGTGCCGCAAATCAAAGCTGCAATGCAACCATGTAAGCCCTATCTACAAGCATTGGCCAGGCACAGGCACATTCTTCTAGATAGGGAGATCCAATCCATGTACTGCAGGTGGCATGCCTTAATTTAGAACCTGGTTTGGGGCTTGTGATACTAGAATAACAGATGACTTTGACTTTCTGGTGTGGTGCCATAATATCCAGTGGCAGTGGCTGCAGGATTTATTGTTAGGGTTTGCTTGACAAAGATCATAAGTCCCTATGCAGAAGACTTGTTAAACCACGGGTTGGGGCGGGTTTTCAAGCCTAGCTGATCTGCCCACGCGGTTTTTGGTGTTATGGGTCCTTTGCCTATACAAGGACCTTAGACCTTAGTGACTCGGCCAAGGCCTGCGCTGTCCTGAAGGCGGTGAGCCACCTACAAGACTTCCTCACAACAACAATCCTTCTTTCTCCTTTCTTCTTTAGCAATTCCTTCCTGTACGTACGGCACGTCTAGATAGGAAGATCCATCTAAATACGTCCCTTAACATTTGGGGTGGGTTACCTGAAGAGTAAACCGCCCATAGGTTTAGCAATGTAGCAGTAATCTACATAGTTAATAAAATACTATATTTAAATACTGTATTATAAACTATCTAAGTAAGAAAATATAATCTAAATATAGTAATATACCTATTTAGATATCTTTAATTATCTTGGCAACCTAGCAGGTTGCTCTGCTGGGCTTTGGGACAGCCAAAAATATCCAAAACCCAATGGATAATTAGAAAGGTCTAACCCAACCCATTTCTTGGCGGGTCGGGGCGGGTTGGGGCGGGTTTTGTGGGTTGGGTTTAACAAGTCTACAAAGGGGAAAGGGCAGGAGGAGATTGTATCTACGGCAGACTATTACGACAAAACTGCAACAACCATAATTTCAGGTAAGCGCTAGTATATGACCGGCAGAAAACTAGATACATAATAAGCCTGCTTAGTTTCACTACCACTGGCTGGTAGTTACTCGTCCTGAGCACCACGAAGAGGTGCAAGCCTTGCTCAGGGTGCTGTACACAACGCCCGTACAACTAGGTATGCTGGTGCTGGTGTTGGTGCTCTGCTTGCAAACGAAAATTTGTACGTACCTTATAGCTGGATGGGATTATTAGGCCCCCCATCATCATCATCATTATCATCATCATCATCATCATCATCATCGTCCTCCTCCTCCTCCTCCTCCTCCTCCTCCTCCTCCTCCTCATCCAAGTCGATTGGGTTATCAGCTGCACCTGCCTCCCCTGAACATATATTAAGTAGGTGACCACGACACCGTCCATTCCTCTGAGGCTGACCGTTGCCAACAGCATCTACAGTCTTCCAATTCTCATCTTGCACGGAGCAGCGAGAGCCATGGTCAGGCCACTTGCAGTTGCCGCAAGCTCCCCCAAACGCCCCTGGAACATGGCGGCATTCAGGAAAGGCAAGTTGGCCTCATACACCTTGGCAGGATGTACAAGGGACCTCCAAGCGTTGCCCCCGTGATTGAATGAGAAGGGCGTTGACGTACAAGTCTCGTCTGCTGTCAACCCGCGCTGCAGTGACCTTGCCAGGGTTCACTGCTATTGCTTGGCCTGGACGGGCTAGCAGATTCTTCTGTAGGTTATTATGTATGTAGTGTGTCAACAAACAACCCCCAATAGGAAGGACCAGGTTCTGGCCTGGAGCTGTTGCCTGTATGGCACGGGCAAAGAGCCCTTCCAGCTCCTCCAGGCTCATCGGACGATTAGTTGGCACATCGGCGGGCGCGTTGTTGGGGTTGAGACTAACACACGTACAATTTGCATGAATCGTGCGAATAATCGCATGAAATCATACAAATCGTACGATAAACAGTTAGCAGATGCTTCCAGAGATCAAAAGGGGCGGGAAATTGATTCTCGTACGCCATAGTTGATGATAATGGTGGTGGTTGAGGGGAGGTGGTGGTGGTTGCGGAAGATGAAAGAGAGGTCAGGGAGATAATACAGCTGTCTCTTGTATTGTGTTGCTAAGTCATCACCATCAAGCCAGCCTCAGGATGTTAGAACTCCAGCATCCAGAAGAGAGATTACATGCAGGTATGTATAGAGCAACCTTTATTTCTTAGAAACAGCAGCTAATAATAATAAGCAGTTAAATCCTCATACAGACAAGCAAAACAGACAGGTGTTGGGGCAGCAGACGATCGAGCAGTTGAATCCTCGTACAGACAAGCAAAAAAAGACAGGCGTCGAGGCAGCAGACGATCGAGCAGTTGAATCCTCGTACGGACAAGCAAAAAGACAGGCGTTGAGGCAGCAGGCAATCAAAGAGTTGCATTTTTGTACCAGCCAGCAGCAGTTAAACCGGCCCAAATTCTGCAGAGCGTTCAATATCTTCTGGCTGAAGTGTATGGCGGTTTCTCGTACGATAGGCCACCCCATCTTCTTCCTCTTTAAAGAGCAGTACAGACGTGGATGGAAGATTTGATGGAGACTTGGCGTCTTCTTCCTCTTTTTCTTTCTTGATAGCTGGCATATCTTCTGGCTCTGGCTTGATAGAAGCAACTGAGAATGAATGCTTCTTTCGTACGGCTGGCTCTGGCTTGATCTTCAGGGTGGACTTTGACTTTGCCTCCTTCTTAAGGCTGTTCTTGAAATCCTTTTTGGTCTCCTTCACATTTTTCTGAGCCTTGGGAGGAGTATTTGCATCCTCCTTTTGTACAATAATCACATAGATAGTCTCAAGTTCTCTATTCTTGTTTTGAAACCAATCAGACAAGAAAGTCTCCAGAGGCTGTCTTCTATCTGCATCTTGAGCCATATAGACAGGCTCTGATTTTCGAATTGTTTGAGCAAGTGTATACTGATCACCATCCTTTTTGTACTCGTCTCGAAGCTTGGGCAAAAGATCAATATGTATAAAGTCATGAAAAGATTCAATCGTACGAGGATAAAGTTTGGCAGCAATCTGGCCTAGTAAATGTTAGTATCTGATATAGATTAAGCTTAAAGCTTGTAACTTACATAACGAGTCACACTTTTTTATACCTGTATAAGCATGTTGCTTTAACAAATAGAAGTGGATTAGAAGATTGAAGACAGGTAAAGCACTGCCTGGTTTATTTGGCTTTGTACGAGCAATTGCAACCTGTCGTAGCTGCTCAGCTCCATCTGTACGATTATAATGAGAAAATCGAGTTGTTTGTGGAGAGGATCCAGGAGAGGCAAAGACAGTAATTGCAGTTGGACGTAGAGGAGAATCAATAAGATCAATAACTTCCACCTGGGGGATATTCTGATTGGTTGCTGGCTCCCAATTGAATCCTCCAACTGGTCGGCTAGATAGACCCAGTTCTGGCTCATTTTTTTGGGTAATATGAGCCGAGATCCTAGCCCGCAAATCAAAGTAAGTTGTATGATAAGGGGTAAAAACATCTCCTCCAGCATGTTTTGGAGGGTTTTCAGGATCAAAGTTGAGCTCCAGTAATTAGACCTTAGTCCAATTATAGGTAGCTGAAGGCAGATATTCCTCAGGGTCTATAATAATTTAGTAATATTTCTAAAGACAAATAGGTTGCTTACCCCATTCTTGTACATCTTCCTGCAAGGAAGAAAGAAGATTCTTGTCAAATTCAAGGCCATAGTTAAGCACCCCATTTTTAGGATAGTTAAAGTTCATGAATGGCTTGCCAGGGACAAGATATAGCCGGTTCTTCTGTATACAAATAGGATGATTATTCCACATTCGTACAAAGGATGTTATCTCAAGACGGAGAACTGGCATATAAACTACATATAATACAATTTGATCAGCTAGTTTATCCTTGGAAAAGGCTCCTGTCTCTTGAAGAGATTGAAAATAAGTCTATTGCTTCTTGTCAGCTCTCGTACGAACTAGTAGAAGAGATAATAAACATACTCTCCATCGAAAAAGTAAGCCCTTGCTTAGTTAATTCCACCAGGCCTCAATTCGTTGATTAGCAGTACTTGTACCATAAATATAACAGTCAGATAACTGAGCTTCAGGATGTCTTGACTGCTGTAGTTTATGCTGAGCTTCTGCTAATAATATTGTTTCTGTTCCTCGATCCGATCGTACGATCCGAGGCTGTCGTTTGATAATCTGAACCGCCTCTAGAAACTGCCGTAGTACACTAACTGCCGTACGAGAGGTGATTCCAACGTAGATCCATATAATATAGCGAGAATAGGCGTCAATTGCTGCGTATATCTCAATTCCGTACGGAGCAAGCTTGAGATATCCATCCATAGACCAGATAAAGTTAGGTCCAGGTACAACATAAGCACCACGTTCTCGCTGAAGATCTTGAAGACGTCTTCGTACGGCAGCAGGTGCCAGCTCTCGATATAAAGAATAAAGACGATCCCTGAAGATATTAGCCTCAAGTATGCTTAGTGCTCAAATGATTTACCTAGCCATTAAATGACCCTTACTCCGGAAATAGGTATGGAGTAGAGTTTTGCCATAGCCTTCAATCTGGCCATGATCAAGCTCTGTACAAAGCTGCTCAAGGACACTTTCTACCTGTGCCTGAGCAGCTATAGGGTTTTTGATTCGTCGATATAATCCTAACTTGTGGCGGAGATATAGAAGCGTACGAGCACTAATATCGAAGCCATCCTGCTGTAGAACTTCGAGAAGCTCGCTCTCTTCAAGTCCAATCTGATAAAAGAGAACCTTGATTCGAGCATGCAGAACTTGATTAGCTCCTACCGTACAATTCTGCTTTTTGATTCCCCAGCTGCGAAGTCGTGTACGAAGCGTGCATTCAGAAACAGTAATATTATGAGTTCTAGAGAGATTCTCTATTATAGAATCACAAGGTATATTCTTAGTATAAAGATCAACAATCTCAGCCTTATAAGGCTCAAGATCAATAGCTGAACGAGGCATGACTTGTAGAACAGAACCAAGAAATAATACCAGGAAGATAAAGGAGCTACATACATTGCAGCTTTACAAAAACATGGATATCTAGCCAAAGCGGACAGAAAGGCGGTATACTAGCGCTTACCTGAAATTATGGTTGTTGCAGTTTTGTCGTAATAGTCTGCCGTACTATCAACTACACCAACGTAGCTGTCACGGGCGAGCCAGCTGGCGACGACCTGGCCCTGTGACACGTGACCCCAATCCCTCAATTCCCACGTAAAGCCGACGGGGGGTCTCAGCTCGGCGTGGTTCAGGATTCTGCCATCGTGGCTCAGAAGCGCCAAGCCTAGTTTCTGAACCACGCCGTGGCTCAGAACCCACCGTGGCTCAGAGACTTCTGACCCATGATCGGCTACAGTCACCTGTTCTCTGAGCCATGATCAGCTTATCTTATCCACAGGAACTCTGTATAGCCAAACATCATATAGAGTATTCAACAATAATAATTTCTCTATACTTTATACTACAAATAGAATGCATTTAGCCATAATATGTGCTGAGAATCATCATGAAAAGTCAACAAACATCAGACTTTTGGTTGCTAAGGTTGTGGGGCATAGCAATGGTGTGTTTTGCGCGCAATATATTTCTGCTTCGTCCATGTTCTTAGTTGCTCTCCTATAATAATTCACAACAACAGATTACCATGTCCCCAGTGTGTTTTCTTCTTTGTTTTCGCATCTGGAGTGCTTCAGTTAAGCATATACTTAACTAATCTACCAGTATGCAGCCTCTTATCGGTCACGATCTCATGAAAACAGACTTCGAGAACCCCGAGGTCCTTAATGCGGCGAACCTGTCAGACTGGGGATATCACCATAGTGCGCATGTGCTCTGTACCTGCTTAGATTATGCTGACTATGACTTATACAGGTCTGTACTTCAAAGCAAGCAACCTGAACAAGATCTCGAAAGTGAATAGCTCAATACATGTAATGTTGTAATAAATATATACCAAGTATATATTGATAATAGCAGATGCTGGGCTGCAATTTCAGGAGACCAAATATATGGCATGGTCTTTAGCAAGAGTTCGGCCTACTGGCATCATGTATGTACTAAGCACAAAGCAAAAAGTAAGCAGACTTAAGCATGTTGTCGCACATGTTAACAATCAATGTAGTTGATACTTTGAGCCGCAAGAACATTGCTATTGAGGAAAGAGTCGCTGGCGAGAAGTAGGTACCATGACTGGAGAGAACTGAGCTGGTGCTGGGGAGGTGCTGAGTGTAACGGGCGTAGGCAGTATTATTTTCAACTGGCTGTCCTGTATAAACAAGTATCACAAGCTTAGAGAAAGAAACAAAAGATAGAAGCGCAGATATCTTCCTCCTCCCTTTATCAACCTTTCTGACTTTCCGGACCTGTATGCCGACGGATCCCTTTTCCGAAGTTATGAGGACGGATCTCCTTTCCTAAGCTTCGAGGCCTCAATTCCGAAGCTGTACGCTGATATTGCAGTAACCTTGTTTAGAACCAGGTTGAGGGCATGGCCGACAACCAAGATCCAGGCCATAGCCTGTGACACTGAGCATATGCAAAGTACTTTGAAGCATTTTGTCCTGGAGCATTGTTGGCATGATGCCTGCTTTATTCTTGAACCAGGCCGCGGCCCAGTTAATGGCCTCCTCAACTGTTATGCCACTGCTTGTGAGCGTATTATGTAAGTACTTTAATATATACTGAGCATATGCCTAACATACTTCAAGTCAGTTTGATCCAGCTTTTGCGGGGCGCTGGGGTATAAAGTTCCATCGTCAACAGTGCAATGCGCAAATAATATCACCCTGTAGAAAATGTCATGTATAGATTATCCTACCATGCTTTACTTTATTCTAATAGTATGCAGGAAGGACCTATGGCACCAGCCGAAGCACCTCCCACCCCCAATAAATCACAGTGTTGCCAGCACCTCGCGGCTATTAGAGCTCCTGGCTCCCTCAAGGCCAGGTGTAAGTTTATATATATTACTTAAACTGAGTATATGGTAACTGCATGTAGTTCAGAACAAGAAGGCTGCCAACACGGCTGACAAAACTCCAGATGCAAGCAACAATGGAGAAAAAGATGAGGAAGATGAAGAGCAAAAGGATTCTGATACAAGTAAGGAGGATAAAGAGGCTGGGGATAACAGAGGTAATAAAGATGTAAGAGATGGAGAAGATAAAGAGGGTGAGCAGGCCTAGTTAACAGCAGTGCATATCCCTTGCATCTGTTGAGCCTATGCTAAGAATTTTTGCAATTCAGAGCAGCTATACTACTTGCATAAGTTTGCCCAGTGCCAGAGCCATCTGAAATAAGATATTTACTCTAGCTACAAAAATAGCATACTACTATAGAGTCGACTTCTCTGTAATAATTGCTGACATTTGCTCAGCTATGATCATAACTTAAGGATCAGCCATGAAACCAGATTTTATGTTTGGCCTCCTCTAGCCTGATCTAATAAGGTATCTAGTTCTCTTTGCCTAGCTTGCTGGACTAGAAGATCTAGCTCTGCTTGTTTCCTGTTATTCTCTTGTTACAGCTGTTTAGCATACTATCAAGCCTCTAAGATTCTGCTTAGTATACTCTCTGCAGATTCCTTATATAGAAGCTGCTTAGGAGCTTGCAATAGTTACTGCTGGCTAAGATCTGGTATACTCCCTTCCTGAAATGTAGATATATCTGATAAGAGTAATATTGATCTTCTGCCTGGCATATGCATAGTAGATGTTGATATACTTGTAAGTAATGCAGTCTCAGCTGTCTCAGCCGCAGGCGGCATTGTATAGATCAAGTTAAAGGGATTTGAAGCATTATATAGGATATTTAGCTTTTGTTGTTGTATAGCAGCTGATTTCTGATTCTGAGTTGCTTGATGTCTCATATTCTAGGCAACCCTTGGTATGGGATTTATTGAGTACTGGTGAAAACTAATACCAGTCTCCTTGCAATGCGCGAGCCGAGCATAGAGTTCTTCTGTTACTGTTTGGAGGCTAGGCATAAATTAACCTTCTGTCCAGCATATGCCAAAAGAATATATACTGTAGGACTCTACCAAGCAGAGAAAGCTTTCGGCCTGTAGTATTATTATCCAAGAAATAGCTACTCTTACTGATATTGGTATGCTTGCTAACAAGCCTCTAATATTGAAAGTCTATTTTTGACTAGCCAGGACATAATCCACCCAGGATCCAGGGCTTGCTTGATTTATGCTCCAGCCATCTTCTTAGCTTGTCATAAGAAAAGAGCTCAAGGATACCCTCCATCTTTTTAAAGAACTCTTCCCGACTGGGTGTATTCTATAACTGATAGACAACCTCCTTAGCAGGATGATCTCCAAACTTTTTGCAAAAGTTTTGCTTTACATAGACCTGGCAGAAGACAAGGATATGTAAAAGATATTCATCCTATTCTAATGCAGGGTAGATTTTATGAAGATAATCACCAAGTCCTGGTCCTTGCTTCATGCACATATCTGCTGTAATCACACGGATGCCATGCTGAGTATTATAGAAATATATAAAGTGCACATCCTGGCGACTAATTTTTGCAAGCATTTCAAAGATCTTCCAAAACATGACATGGTATGCCTTCCGAGACTCAATATTAATAAAGGCATATGCATATATTAAAATACCTATATCTTCAGCATATGCTAGGCATAGGTTTGCAAGAGGCATAACTTATACTAATATTCCTTACTCCACCCTGTAAGACTGAAAACATTGGTCTTGCCTTGGATCATCTTGAATAAGAGATCAACCTAGATAAACTGTGCTTCCTGAAAAGCTCTTGCCTGTTGATCTGTACAGCATAGAATAATATACTGCCTAGCATCTTTATCAAAGAAGAAGACCTCCCGAATCCATTGATCATAAGGTTGTTTTTGATCAAAACTGAATTCTCGCAGAATTCCAGCCATATCTGTACCATTATGATAATGGAGTAGGCATTCTTTCCGAATCAGGCTTGTAATATGATCTTCTATATTTAAACTTGCATGTAAGGTACAGAAAACTGAGGGTCCAAACCTTTGTTATATATCAAGCCAGTGAGGCGAAATCAAAAAACATCCTAGGGAGAAAGGTTATAAACAATTACTAGGAATATACAGTATATATAGTTGGAGGATGCTTATGTTATGGGTCCTTTGCCTATACAAGGACCTTAGACCTTAGTGACTCGGCCAAGGCCTGCGCTGTCCTGAAGGCGGTGAGCCACCTACAAGACTTCCTCACAACAACAATCCTTCTTTCTCCTTTCTTCTTTAGCAATTCCTTCCTGTACGTACGGCACGTCTAGATAGGAAGATCCATCTAAATACGTCCCTTAACATTAGGAATCGCTCACCAATCTCAATAATAGTATGAGGAGACCTTTTACTATGACAATGGAAGAAGAAAGCATCACATTATTACTACAGCAGCTCCAGGAGCTCTGTACAGAGATGCGGACTCAGAAACAACAGCTCCAAGAAGAGAATAACAGCTTACAGGCAGAACTACAGGCCGTACAGAACTCACAACTAAGAAACCATCCACCAGTTACCACTACAGTTACATCCGCAACGCCCACCCCCTACAAACAAAGCTATCCCTGTCCTTGTCACCTGGATGTCAAACCCTTTACTGGAGAAGACCCTAAGGACTACCCTCCTTTCCAGATGAACCTTTATATAAAGTTTGCAATCAACGCCGCCTGCTACCCTACAGAGGAGGAACAAGTTTACTATGCCTACAGCCGCCTAAGAGGAAAAGCCAGCCAGTGTGTACTACCATAGCTCTTGGCTCGCCAGAAATCTGAGACTCCCGTGCTATGGGCAGAATTCTCCACGGTACTAGACAAGGCCTTTGGTGACCCTGACTGACAGAGAAAGGCTCTTGTACAAGTAAATACAATAAAGCAAGGGAAATGTGACTTTGAAGAGTTCTTGAATAAATTTGACGAAGAACTTCTTAATGCTGGAGGGATTAATTGGGATGATAACCAGAAGAAGGCCTTGTTGGACACGGCAATTAATGTTGAGTTGCTAAAAGCCATGGTTGGTATTAGGCAGGAGGATTCGTATGACAACTACTATAATCAACTGCGCAAAATCAACCACAACCTCCAGAAAGTGGCTAGGCTTATATAAAAAGGATCTTGCACTGCTGTCCCCACGCATGTTGCTTGTACAAGACCAGCAGGAGGCTCTGACTGGACTAGGACCCCTGATCAAATAGACTGGGAAGCCACCCATACTCAAATTGCAGCCCTACAAAAGGAAGTCGCGGCCCTCTGTACAAAAGGGACCAGGACCCCAAGAAAAGCTAGTCAGGTGCCTGCAGAGGAGAAGCAAAAGAGGTTGTCTAAGGGCAAATACCTATACTGTGGTGATCCTGACCACTTTGTATAAGAGTGCCCTATAAAACCTACCAGACACCCTAGGCAGGTGGCCATAGTCCAGGAAGAACAAGACCAAATCAATGACTACAGCAAGAGTGAGTCGGAAAATGAATAACCTCTGTGCAAAGTCGCGTATAGAGGGGTTATACAGCTAGAGAAATACTACTTAATTGGCAAGATTTCAACAGCTCGCGCATGAATACCCCCCTATTCTTAGTAGAGGTACTAGTCAACCATACCTATAATGCTTGTACAATGATAGATACAGGCTGCCTGACCTATGGGGTAATCAGTAACAAGTTTGTCAAGATATATTAAATACCTATCATATCTATCTACCCAAAACCTTTCAAGGGAGTGACCAGGAATATAGAGGAGATTAATAAGATTATACAGGTTCAGCTAGATATCAGGGCACATACAGAAAAAGGAGCCTACTTCTATGTAATACCTGATAACCTGGGCTATGACTTAATCTTGGGACTCCCCTGGCTGGAGCAACATGATGGAAGGTTAGAGGCTAAGAGGGGTAGGCTGTACCTCTGTACTACTGGAGTCTGTCTATAGAGTACTACAAAGAGGCCCTTACCAAAGCTGAACATAGCACAGATATCCGCCGCAACCATGGGAGGATTTATACAAAGGAAAAGGTGCCGTGGCCAAGATATTGAGATATTTGCAGTCTTATTAGCAGATATATAGAAGGTACTGGCCCCAAAGAGACATATTGACCCCTGTACAAAGCTACCAAGGCAATACTAGAAATACCTAAGGCTCTTCAAACAAGACAAAGCAGAAGAACTACCACTGCACTGGGGAGATAGGATTGATCACAAAATTGAGCTTGTACAGGAGGAGAGTGGGAAGGATACCTGAAGTCCCCTGGGGCCCCCTTTACAACATAACCTAGGAAGAACTAATAGTCCTCCAGAAAACACTCTCTGAACTATTACAGAAAGGCTTTATCTGTGTAAGCCATTCCCCAGCTGCAGCCCCAGTACTCTTTGTACAAAAACCAGGAGGAGGACTGCGGTTCTGTATTGACTACTATACTCTAAATGCCATTACCAAGAAGGACTACTATCCATTGCCCCTGATCCATGAGACACTGAACCAAATTAGACAAGCCAGATAGTTTACTAAGCTGGATGTGTCTGCTGCCTTCCATAAGATCTACATAGCCAAAGGCCAGGAATGGATGACTGCCTTCTATATGAGATACGGGCTCTTTGAATAGCTAGTCACCCCTTTTAGGTTGGCTAATGCACCGAGCACCTTCCAAAAATATATCAACTGGACCCTCTGGGAATATCTAGATAAATTCTGCTCAGCCTATATCAACAATGTGCTTGTCTATACTAATAGGGACCTCTGCCAGCACCAGAAGCATGTATAAATAGTCTTGAAGAAACTGGAAGAAGCAGGCCTATATTTGGATATTAAGAAGTGCGAATTTGAGTGCAAGGAGACAAAGTACTTGGGCTTTATAATACAGGCAGGGAAGGGAATCAAAATAGACCTGGAGAAGGTGAAAGCAATAAAGGAATAGGAAACCCCTACTACTATAAAGGGCGTCTAAGGATTCCTGGGCTTTGCCAACTTCTACCAATAGGTTCATCCCTAACTTCTCAGGGATTATACACCCACTAAACAACTTGACAAAGAAAGGGACACCCCTTCTTGTAGACTAAGGAGTGCCAGGATAGCTTTGATCTGCTTAAGGAAAAGTTTATTACTGGACCTGTCCTAGCAACCTTTAACCCTTCCTACTGTATAGTAGTAGAGACTGACTCCTCAGGTTATAATACAGGAGGAGTTCTCTCTTAATATAATAAAAAAGGGGAATTGCACCTATGTGCCTACTTCTCTAAAAGGAATTCCCCAGCTGAATGCAACTACAAGATCTATGACAAGGAGCTACTTGCAATTGTACAATGTCTTGAAGCCTAGGATGCTGAACTACACTTATATAGAGAATTCCAAGTTATTACTGACCACAAGAACCTGGAGTACTTCTTCTCCCCAAGGAAACTGACAGAGCAGCATGTACAATAGTCCTTATTTCTCAGCCAGTTCAACTTCAAGTTAGTATATAGGAAAGGGTCAGCCAATCAGAGAGCTGATGTACTTTTATAGAGAGACCAAGACATGCCTGATAATAAAGATAACAGGGTCAAGTCTTGTACAATACAACTCTTTAGTAAAAAATACTTGGGAAAAATAGTAGTTGCCACTCTTCAACCAACCAGAGAGCCACCACGCAAGCCGTGTGAGAAAGGTAACATGTGGAAAGAGGCACTCAAGCAGGATAAAGGGTATAATAGGGCAATACAGTGCCTGAAGGATGGAGCAAGGAAATTTCCCCCACATCTACAGTTGAAAGTAGGAACCTCGGAATGCTAATTAGACGCCCAAGGCTATATCCTCTTCCGCGGAAGGAGGTGGGTACCTGGGAGTAAACAGCTCTGTACAAATATAATTCAAGCTGCGCACAACTCTATATTGACAGGACATCCTGGCCGGGAGCAAATATATATACTAGTTAGCCGTGAGTATTTCTGGCCTAACATGTCCCAAGACATCAGGAGATTTGTCCGAAACTGTGATATATATAGAAGGACAAAATCTTGGAGGGACCAGAGAAAGGGACTATTAAAGCCCCTCCCTGTGCCTGATCATCCCTAGCAGGAGATTTCAATAGATTTCATCACAGACCTACCAGAGAGTAAAGGTTGTACAAACATCATGGTTATCACAGACCAGTTAACCAAAGGTGTGATACTAGAAGGAATATCAGAGATTGACTCTGAGAGTGTGGCCTGGGCCCTCGTACGAGTACTTATAAGCAAACATGGGATCCTGAAGGCTATTACCTTGGACAGAGGAAGCCAGTTTACAAGTAATACATAGGCTCGCATATGTACCCTGACAGGGATTAACCGCCGACTATCTACAGCCCATCACCCCTAGACTGATGGATCAATAGAGAGGATGAACAGTACAGTAGAGACCTACCTCCGCATCTATACCTGCTATGACTAGAGGGACTGGAACAGGTTACTCCTACTTGCAGAGCTAGCAATTAATAGCTGTACATTAACAGCAACAGGGGTCAGCCCCTTCTACCTAAGCCATGGGTATAACCTCAGCCTATTTAGCCCTACCGAGGAGGTAGAGCAACTAGCCGAAGAACCAGCCAAGAGTCCTATCCAGAAAGGGGAAGCTATTATACAGAAAGTTAAGGAAGCCCTAGACTGGGCTCAAGCCTCCATGGCCTATTCCTAATAGAATACAGAGAATCAGGCTAATAAACACAGGAGCCCGGCCACAAACTACCAAGTAGAAGATAAGGTCTGGCTAAGTCTGAAGAACATCTGTACAGACCAACCCAGCAAGAAACTGGACTGGAAGAACGCCAAGTACAAGGTTATAGGCCTAGTAGGCAGCCATGCTGTACGGCTGAATACACCCCCAGGGATCCATCCAGTCTTCTATGTAGACCTGCTTCGGCTGGCTTCATCAGATCCACTTCCTTCCCAGAAGAATAATGATACCCAGCCCCCTGGCATCATTGTGAACGGCGAGAAAGAATACATGGTAGAGAAAATCCTGGACAAACGTCCCAGGAGATACAGGAGAGGTCACCGGCTGGAATACCTAGTAAAATGGTCAGGCTATGCTCGGCCAACCTGGGAAGCTGCCACAGCTTTGGAGGAAGCACAAGCTCTGGATGAGTGGCTGGATCATACAAAACAGTATAGACTTCAGGACGGCTCACTAAACAGAGATGCATATATAAAGGCTAAAGCGACATGACCTACCCCTATGACCTGTACTTCCTACATGAAGAAAGGGGGGGGGGTACTGTTATGGGTCCTTTGCCTATACAAGGACCTTAGACCTTAGTGACTCGGCCAAGGCCTGCGCTGTCCTGAAGGCGGTGAGCCACCTACAAGACTTCCTCACAACAACAATCCTTCTTTCTCCTTTCTTCTTTAGCGATTCCTTCCTGTACGTACGGCACGTCTAGATAGGAAGATCCATCTAAATACGTCCCTTAACAGCTTACATGCTGTCAGTGTCAGAATATCATGCTTTTTAATGGTATCAGTGACTTTGTTGGCAATATCCAGAGGTAGACCAGATGGGGGTAGAGTAGACTTGTTAAACCCAACCCACGAAACCCGCCCCAACCCGCCCCGACCCGCCAAGAAATGGGTTGGATCATGCTTTCTGAAAACCTGCTGGGTTTTGGGTCATAGTGGGCTATCCCGTGGATAAGCAAATAACCCATTGGTTTAAATTATTGGGTAATATGGGCTTTTGGGTTATAGAGCAACCCAAAATCCTAGATAGTTATTACTTTGTATTGCCTATTTAGAATACTTAAAAGGCTATGTCACTATAGAGGAAATGAGGGAAAACCTAGAATCTAACTAGGTTAAATTGTAATAATAGATTGTGGAGTATGTATACAGATTTTTAGAAAGTCAAGGTAGATTCTCTATATATTAATCAAAAGTTATAAATTTGTTATATAAAGTAATATATATTTATTAAGCTTAGACTTGTTAAACCACGGGTTGGGGCGGGTTTTCAGGCCTAGCTGATCCGCCCATGCGGTTTTTGGGGTGGGTTACCTGAACAGTAAACCGCCCATGGGTTTAGCAAATAATTCTAACCCAACCTAAATAACCCAAAATAACCCAGTTTTGCATATCATTACTTTAATAAGCAGTGATCTACATAGTTAATAAAATACTGTATTTAAATACTGTATTATAAACTATCTAAGTAAGAAAATGTAATTTAAATACAGTAATATACCTATTCAGATATCTTGGCAACCCAGCGGGTTGCTCCGCCGGGCTTTGGGGCAGCCAAAAATATCCAAAACCCAATGGATAATTAGAAGGTCTAACCCAACCCATTTCTTGGCGGGTCGGGGCGGGTTGGGGCGGGTTTCGTGGGTTGGGTTTAACAAGTCTAGAGTCTGTTATCTTGGACAGTATAGTCACTAGACACTGGACTAAATATTGGGTACGAGAGGATACAACTGGTGGGTAACCAATCAAATAAAAGCATGGCGCCTTATACCTGGGCGAGGTGAACATGGTTCAGAAATCAGGTTTACTGCAGATGCCAGCGTGGTTCAGAAACTGGCTGAATTTGATTTTACGCCGAGGGTTTTTCCGTTCCGCATTCTGAGCCACGATGGCAGAATCCTGACCCACGCCGACCTGTGAACCCCGCGGACGGGCGCCTTACCGGTGCCTATCCGCCAGTAGGAATATGAGGGATCGCCAGAGCCGTACCGGTCCGCCAGTAGGAATTCAAGGGACGAGCCGTACTGGGATCAACCCATATATTGTTGCAGTGGGATGTGGTGGTGTACGCAATCACCAATGCGTCACTGTAATGGTATTGCTTGGAGATGTCGAACTAACCACACTGGAGGTTATATAAAGGGCCTCCTGATGCCATGTATATAGAGATCTCCAATCCTTTCAATATTCTTCAGTACCAATCGAGCTCCCTCCATTGGATAATTACCGTTGATAGTCATCGCTTCGTTGTAGCTAGAGAACCCCGACGTTAGATCACGTCTTACACAAAGCCTAAAACACCAACACCACCGTCTACTTCTAAAAGCAACTAATCATTCAGTATAGGCAAGACTCCAGCAAATCTATGTCAGTTAGAAAAGCAGAAGCGGCAAATTGAACACCTTCAAAGCTGCTAATCAATATCTCCTAGTATAATAGAGCAGGCAGTGGATAAGATTGTCAAAGGTGCAGAGATTACTATACAGAATGCTGTTCTAGTACAGTAAGAGATCCAGCAACTTAGTGCAGGTATGATATACCAAAAAGAGAAGCAGAAGACAACAAGATATTTCAGCCAGTCTGGTGGCAGTCTGACAGGCAGTGAAGGACAGCAAAAGGCTCGAGAACATGAAGAACTTGCCCAAGAGGTAGGCTGCGGCATAACCGCAACCGCAGCTATGAGATTGATAACCATCGCCGCAATTGCGGTTATGGTCATGAGATTTGATATCCATCACCGTCACAGGCTATGGCCTGGATCCTGGTTGTCGGCCATGCCCTCAACCTGGTCCTAAATAAGGTTTCTGCAACATCAGTGTACAGCTTGGGAATTGCGGCCTGGTAGGAAAAGAGATCTGTCGGCATGCAAGTCCGGGAAGTTGGAGATCTTGACGTATGATTAAGCTTAATAAAAAGGGGGGAGAAGATATCCGCGCTTCTATCTTTTGTTTCTTCTTCTAAGCTTGTGATACTTGTGAATACAGGACAGCCAGTTGAAAACAATACTGCCTACGCCCGTGACAATCACTATCACCGCAAATTCGAGGTTTACCGCGGTTTCACTGCGGTTAACCTCACTATGGCCGCACTAGCATAACTCTCGCTTAATTATCCGTTTTGAGCGCCCTGCATGGTAGTTATGAAGCTTACAAATGCTTATTACCGTCCGTTTTAAACACGCGTTCGAGTTCATCAGCGACAAACTTAGCTGGCCAGGCTCAATCACACGCACTTTGGCTAAGGTGAACACGCACTGGGGCCCCCTATGGGGCCAATCAAGCACAGAAAAATGGCACTGCAGGTCGGGTACTCCGCAGCCTATAAGATATAGGCTACATACGTGTAGTCAGTATAGCTTCATTCTGGCCTTCTTCCTTTGAGGACACATGCATATTACACAACATAGACAAATTATACATTTTTACAAAAACCAATTTTTTCTCAGTCTGTTTGCATCAGAAGAAAACAAAATCCATCCTAGCCATTATATCCATATTCAGCAATTTCCAACCTTTTTAAGACTTGATCCATACCTATACTACATTCTTAAACACATTGCAGGGACTGATATCGAATATGTTGTGCATAGCCCCGCCTTATGTATGCAGGTTTAAACACACGTCCCCCAATGATCACACACATTACCAAGATGTGGAATGAATTGGCAAGGTCTCTTGCACGCACTATTGCAGCACCAGGCACAGCCACTCCAGTCACAGCATTGTTGGCCGGGTTGGAGATGACAATCTATATATGCCCAGGCACAATTTCCGTTAGTAACACATCTAGAAGAAGGCTTGTGCGGCACGCAGTAAAACTGATATGGCGTCTATGAAGACTATTGTGATAGGGGTTAGAACAGATGGGAGTCTTACCCTGCGGTTCAACCAGGCTAGATTCATGTTCATTACCACTAGTGGGGGACAGCAGCTGCTGAATATTTTCCAAAGAAATGGCTTCTTCATGCAAACAGCATGTCCAACAGTCACCCTGGAAGGGATTAGCTATGTCTTATAGCTGTACAAAAATCAGACTTTACCAATTTCTTTGGATCCTATACACCGAGAGACGAGTATTAGTTCTCCGCTTTACCTGAATATAGTGTGATAGGAGTTTACCATTTCCCCAGGACATGCAGGCTTTTTGTCTAAGCAAGCACGGAGACAACCTGGATGATCATTCTCTAAGTTGATATTTGGTGCTGCAATTGCTGAGGAGATTAATATAGCAAATATGGTAACAAGAACAGAGAAAAGATGCATTTATGAAGCTATAGGAGGGGATGCACAAGAATATGTTTTAATTTGTAAATAATGGCGTTATGAATAAACACTAATAAGAGTGGGAAAGAACAACCTTTTATAGACATATAGACTACATGCAGCCCATATTTATGAAACATGATCTTCGTCATAGACCCAACAATCCTTTACAATGACTGGCTAACTTTATACACAGTAATTAAAGTTCTCAAGACATAGCCCAAGATTTCAAGTTCGACAAGGTTAAACTTGGCATTCTAGACCGTAGATGTAAATATATTGCTCTTACTAATTATTTCATGATACCAGTATATGAAGGCACACCACACCTCAAGGGACAAATATGCTTTGCCTAGATGTACTTGGATGCAAGGTTTATGGCATGGTCGTGAATAGACTTTATTCAACTTAATTAGGGGCTTGCATGGCAGACGCCAACACTTCTGGATTGACCTCACAGTAGACTTCGCAAAAACCCGCAGTACCCATTACGGGACATGACACGACCCGCAATCGGGTTGGATTTTGTGTCCAGTTGTCTGACCCGCACGCGGTGTTAAGGATCTACTTCGTCAGGATAGATCGGCCTGTTAACCAGGTAAGGACTCCAATCCCATAAAAGATTATTGAAAGGGGGACGAATGATCGATGTAGTCAAAAACCCTGGAGGTTTCCCCAGGCCGGGGAACCTCCCTCGGTCCTAAGTATGTCTATGGAGTTATGCGCATGTAACCTGGTAGTAACATCATGACGAAGTCCATCCGAAACGGGGCTGATCCCGACGGTTCCGCCAGCGTCGCATTTTCCAGAGGGCGACCCTAGATTTCGATTATACCCAAAGTCTGCCTGGGGCGCTTGGATCTTGATATCGAGCCTTAGCAGAATCCGTAACAGGCGGGTTATGGGTTCTGAGTTCTGACAATGAGCCAGCAATTCCAATGGGTACCCATGCAGGTTACAAGCAATGCAAACACTAGGCATGATGTACTAGCATAATTTATGCAGATTCTCTCCGTATTTCTCTGTATTCCTTGTCACAGGCTTAGAATCTTATTAGTAAGTCATCCTGCTGTCGATACAGTGACATTACTATTAAATCATGAGTACCACTATTTTTTTATGAATAGCCAACCCCATATATTTTCAGTTTGATATGGAAATATTATGTGACACTCATCCGGAACACCGGCGCGAGGAACAAGACCACTGGCTGATCAGGCCACACCATATAGTGGCCTGACCAATATCTCCAACTTCTTATAATCTGACCGTCAATGTAATCGAGAACAATAAATAGAGGACCTATCGTCAACAAGATAGACAAATCAATCATAAAATTAGGCTTCGTCACATCCCGATAATACCCGGACCCTACCTAACCCAACGCTGGGTCTTGGGTTTTGCCTTAAAGCCCGAAATCCAATGGGTAAGAATTTCTAGACCTCAGAAGATCAATTAGAGGTCCAGCTAAATAGTTTAGACTGGCTTGAGAGAAAGGTATTATTTATTATTTCTTTCTACTACATTTAAGAATACAGGGTTATTACTGTATTAAATAATCTAAATACCAGCTTTAGTATATATAATATAGAGATTATCTAGAGTACTATTATTAGGTAAGTATAAAGAATAGGAAGCTGGAAGACTAGAGACTAGAGAAGAAGATAAAGTATTACAAGGTACTAGAGGTAAAGAAGGTGTCACGAGCTAGAGTTGTTGATACTAACAGGTAGTATTAGACTAGAAGAATTCGCTAGAGAATTAAATCACAGTGACCGTCGAGCTTCCTATATGTGTCATGGACCAACGTTGGTGCCAACCTTGATTCGTTATTCCAGAAGTCAGCAACAATTATACAAGAACTGGCCTGTACAGGGCTTATCCCAGACCAGAGATTCAATCAGCAGTTGGTTCCTAGTGGACCAGCTCGTCGCAATTCGGGCAATGCTCGAATCAAGACTTCGGGCGTAGCTCGTCACAGAAGGAACTAGTTCAGAGAAAACTGATAAACTATTATTAAACTCTATATTACTATAATCCTATAACGTTGCAATATTATAATATTATAATGCTGCTAGGCCAGCAGCAGCTATCTGGCAAGTGCCAAGATAATATATTTTTAGATATTTTTCATAAATTCATTATATATAAATAAATAAGCAATAATGCTCAGTAGTCTATTAGTTATATCTCCTTTTTTTTTACTTCCAGGTGTATAGATCGAAACCAAGCAGGGTTAATCTATATTTTATATATTACATAGATGTTATAGGTTTGTATTACAGACATCAGAACCCACGCAGTGACCCGCAAATCCGCGCGGACTGAAGATTTTGCAACCTGCACCGCACCGCTGCGGTGCGGATTGACAATTCTACGCAGGGTCTTGGCGGGTGACCACCCACAGGGACCTTTCTCTGAGAGTTACTATATTACAGAACTGCGGGGCTTTTGCTGCCATTCTCAGATAAGGCTTTGTCATGGTGCTGTTACTAGGTTATATCTATATAACTCCACAAATGTATTTAGGAAAGACATCCCCAATCTGGAGATCTCCAAGGTTTAGTCCCGTATTAAATTCTTCGTTTCCTTATCATTAGCTCTACATGGGACTGGTGTCCTTACCTGGCTAACAGGCTGATCTGCCCTGACAAAGTAGATCCTTAACAATTAGTGTCTGCATAAGCATTGGCGAGCCGGAGCTTGCAATTCCGATATCCCAAATAGGAAAGTTCTATATATGACTAGCTGTTATATACGGTGGAAACTGATAAGAAAAGCTGGTAGTAATCCTGATCTTTGCTAGGGGCACACACTGACAGCTGAGGAGCACATACTGCCCTGGGTCTTGAAGCAGGCGAGAGCCAGTCAGTAAAACACGGAAAAATGCCATTGTAGCTGCGGTAGCATTGCAACTAGGGACTAGGCGGCCATGTCGGCCATCCAATAATGACAGCTGTACGTCCCTTTCCACATCTCATCCCAGGCACCGGTGCTCGGGATGAGCCCTCACATAACAGTTTCATATCACTTTTAGGCGCTAAATGGTGGCTCACAGGTTTGAGAGTTATGGGTGGAAATGCGGCCGCTTCACAGCCCCGATTGCAGTTAATATCATTGTCAATTTCACAGGTCATCATAGTTGCAACTCTGCTCGTCTTATCAACATGCAGTGATAGGTCAGAGGATTTGATTGGCCATTCGGAGTCCGGTTACGCACCGCTATTCCTATAATGGTAGGTAACATCAGGTGTCAGGCTCCAGCCAGTCCAGCTGCATGTTCTGTCTCTCTGGCAGATAAAAAAAAGGGCTTAACTCCTTCACTTCCTTCCGCTAATCACCGCATGTCGCAAATATGACTTCGAGCTCTCTGCCCTGTCTGGCTGCTGCCGACGCTGCATTCGGACCCCGTGTCAGTGTCGCATGCCGAGCCTTTGACTTCACTGTCTACTTTGAGGATTTGTTCTTCGCCTGCCTGCCCGCTGCGCTATTCCTTCTATGCTGTCCAGTTTCTGCATGCCTGCAGTGGAAGGAGCCTCGTCGGATTAAGCGATCGAAACTGCTCATTTGGAAGCTTGTATGTCGCCTTTCCCTTCTTCAGGATATGACCAAGTAGACGACTACCTAATGACACTTCTGAACACTGTTCTAGATCTCCTTGGTTGCGCTTTGGGTGTGCGAGACAAGTTTTCTTGTCGTGCGGAGACTAGGTTACCCAGCCCTCCGAAACAATGCTTCGTTGGCTGCCGACATGCTGGGGGTGGTCGCCATCGCAGGTGCTGGAGGATTATCGTACATCCACCATTGTCATTCCATTCGACCATCCACGCTGCTTGCACTTTTCCTTTCCGCTAGATCTCTTTTGACAATTGCCAGAGTGAGAACGCTGTGGCTTATCGGATCTTCAACCAATGAGGCCATAGTTCTCACTCTGGGCTTGGGTTTCACCATCTGCTCAGTGGTTTTCGAATCCCTGGGTAAGGAAGCTTCCTTGGTTTCGTCAACGCTGAAGCCCGCGACACCTGAGCCCTTCAGTGGCTTCTGGAAACAGGCGAGCTTCGCATGGCTGGCGGGGACGTTCCACCAGGGCTACTCAAACGTGTTTACCGTCACCGATTTGCCTGACCTTGATCCGCAACTAAGTGGTAGAGATGTCGGAAGGAAGCTACAGGAGGCCTGGGCCCACAAAGGTATACAGGGAACTCAAAGTCGCCATATACGAAAAGAAAGATCTGACGTATGATTCACCGTACAATTAGAGGATAAATCGGCAAAACACGCACTGCTCCGTTCCTGTCTGCGTGCCTACCGCACTCCGTTTAACTCGGCATTTATTCCGCGTCTGTGTCTGTCCGGGTTTACGTTTTGCCAACCGTTTCTTGTCAATGCAACAGTTTCCTGGGTTGGGAATACCTATGCTCCAATGGACTTTGGCAGAGCCCTGATAGGGGCATTTGCCATTGTTTACTGCGGAATGGCCGTGCGTCGATACTCTATCATCCCTCCTCCCTGCGACGCGTGAACAGCTACTAATGTAATCAGCTGACGGATACAGGCGAGCAATGCGCTTTACGGATACTTCACGTTCCGCTTTACGATTCGCCTCCGGGGCGGCTTGATCTCACTTATCCACGGACAAACGGTGCAGACCAAAGCGGCACATCTGGGCGGAAACACAGCCATAACCCTAATGGGAACCGACGTCGAACGGATCGCAAGTGGCTTTCGATTAATCCATGAGATGTGGGCCAGCATGATCGAAATCGGCGTCGCGATTTACCTGCTCGAGAGACAGGTCGGGGTGGCCTGTATCGTCCCCGCCCTGATTGTTGTTGGTCTGTACTTCCCATTATCCTACCTAATTTGGCAAATTTTCGGGATTCTGACCCTTGCTGGCAGTCTTTGTCGGTGCCACAGTCAAGCTCTCAGCAGCTAGCAGTACCTCACAGCGTGCTTGGATTGAGAGAGTTGAGGAGCGGCTTCGGATCACCTCATATTCCCTGGAGAGGATCACAGAGGTCAAGATGCTGGGATTGTCAGAAACAATCTCGCGCGTAATCCGGGGTCTTCGCGCGGCTGAAATCGCTGTATCTGCAGTGTTTCGAAAACTGCTCATTGTGCGAGTTATTCTCTGTTAGTCGTCCGAGTCAGTCAATTCGTAGATTTTTAAACTGATCAGATATTGTATTATGCAGCCAATGCACCGACAAATCTGGCTCCTATGGCGACATTCGTGGTGTACGCAATTATTGCTCTAGTGAGGGACGACCGATCAATTCTCGCGGCCACAGCCTTTACTTCCATTTCCCTCATTAGCCTGGTGACGACCCCGGTGTTGACTTTCATTCAAGCACTGCCAGCGGTTATACAATGCTTGGGATGCTTTGATAGGATCCAGGAATATTGCAACGAGGTGCCGGGGCCTCAACGTGCCGATACCTCCGACCATCGACCTTTCCCGGGTGCTGACGGTGATACGCCAATAGCTTTGGTGCAGGTTGCTGGTTCCTCGAAGAATGGAGGTGCCATACAGGAAATGGAAGGCCAGAGTTTTGGATGGGACCGATCTGCACCCGCCGTACTCCGCAATATTAGCCTCCAGGTACCTCGAGCCGCGATAACTATGATTATTGGGCCTACCGGAAGCGGAAAATCGACCTTGATAGGGAGCATTCTCGGTGAAACCGTTGCTCTTGGGTGCCCTTATGAAGGTAGTCGATCTGGTGTTGCATACTGTGGCCAAGAGACGTGGCTGCGAAGCCAAACGATACGCCAGAACGTTCTTGGTGAGCTTCCAATGGATCGACAGTGGTATAGAACAGTCATATCAGCTTGCGGGTTGCAAAAAGATCTCGCTCAACTTCCTCAGAGTGACATGACACCCCTTGCCGGTAATGGGACCACGTTGAGCGGGGGACAGAAACAACGCGTCGTAAGTGGAAAAAGACCGCTACCCTTACGGCTGACTTGCTGAGCGTCTTATATTAGGCATTAGCTAGAGCTGTCTACTCTCGGCACAAAATTGTTTTGCTGGACGATGTGTTTAGCGGCATTGATGCTACGACTGTGGAACATATTGCCAGACACCTGTTTGGTCCTGGAGGACTGCTACGCAAGATGCACACAACAGTTGTGCTTGCCACCCACTCGAGTACGTTGCGTCTCATAGCGTCTTGCCCAGCCATTGACCAAAAATGGAATTCGTAGGATTCGTTCTCCAATACGCCGATAAGATCGTTGTGCTTGCCGATGGCCGCATTGTCGAAACCGACACTTTGCAGAACCTCAAAGCCGGCAACGCCTTTGTTCAGGATATGGATAATGCTCTACCAATTCCCTCTCCGCTAGCTATCCAATATGGGAAGGAGACCATTTCTCCCTTTCGGGATCCAGATGATGATGATGATGATGATGATGATGATGACGATAGCGACGAGGCCGAGTCATGCAGTGAACAACAAAGTCAAAGTTTGAGTCGTCAGCAAGGAGACCTGTCCATTTATGCCTACTATGCTTCTGCCTCGGGGAAGATTACAGTCGCTTTGTGTTTGGGGTGCGCACTAATTTGGGCCATCTGCGGCGAGCTCACAAGTGAGTCTGAACCTGATCGTGCTGTACGATGTACTAGACACCCTGCTAACGAGGAAAAGCTGTGTGGCTCGATATCTGGACGTCGGCTAATGCGGAGCATCCCAACTCGCGGCTTGGCATGTACCTGGGTGTATATGTCTTCTTGGGAATTGCCAGTATTTTCTTCGCGATCGCCGTCTCCTGGTACGATTACGCCTGTCTAATGCAGCTGTTCCGAAGAACTAACTCACCAATGACATTGTGTAGGCTTCTCATGGTCAATATCGTGTCATCCTCGGCGCTAAAATTGCATGAGAGAGTGCTGACCAGTACATTTCGGGCGCCAATCCATTTTTTCCACCAGGTTGATATTGGGAGTATCACGAATCGGTAAAGAGCATCCCTCCCCATCCACCCGGTGCGGGCGCTGACAATGCCCAATCAAAGGTTCAGCCAGGATATGGACCTCATTGATATGAGCTTGCCTATAGAAGTCTTCAACGTACTTGCCTGTAAGTCTGCTTGAACATGGGTTTGGCATACCGGCGAGACTAACATTTATGCTAATGTTAGGGGGCTGCACATGCCTCGTCAAGCTGGTTATCCTGTGCGTCTTCGCTAAATACCTGTCCGTTGCCGTCCCCTTTGCGGGCGCGGTGGTGTATTTTACGCAAAGATTTTACCTCCGGACATCGCGCCAGTTGCGATTCCTCGACATCGAAGCGAAGGCGCCGTTATACACTCACTTTCTCGAGCTCGTCAAAGGGGCTGCTACGGTCCGCGCGTTCGGTTGGCAGCGCAGCTTTGACGAGGCCTGTCTCTCTCTTCTTGACGCCTCGCAGCGTCCAGTATACTTGCTGTTGTGTGTGCAGCAATGCCTGGGGTTCTTTTTGGACATGCTCGTCTCCATATTGGCTATTATCCTCATTACCACCGTTGTATTTCTCCGCGAAAAATTCGACCCGGGGGATGTGGGTGTTGCACTGGTTATGGTAATGACCTTCAATAATACGTTGATGCAGCTCGTCAAGGACTGGACGAATATGGAGACATCTATTGGTGCCGTGTCTCGCGTCAAGGGCTACACGAGCACGACGGATCCGGAGGAAAACACTGCAAATGTGCCGTCTCTGCCGGGGGACTGGCCGGCTGTTGGGAGAGTCGAGCTGTCCGCTGTAGTAGCCAGCCACCCGTGAGTGTAGCTTACCCAGAAGTGACGATTCTGACCGACTAAGATGACGTTATTAGGAGTCGATCGGAGCTTGTCTTGAAGGAGGTCTCAATCTCAATCAAGGCGGGTGAGAAGGTTGCAATCTGCAGGCCATCTGGAAGTGGGAAGACATCCCTCATCCTTGCCTTGCTTGGGATGGTCGAGGTACAAGAGGGTACCATCAGCATTGACGGGATCAATATTCTGGAGCACTCACGGGCTCAAGTCCGCAGGAAATTGAACGTCGTGACACAGGACCCCTTCCTGATTGCTGGGAGTGTTCGCTTCAACATTGATCCTTTACAGACAGCGTCCGATCAGAAAATTATCAGCGCATTGCAGATCCTTGGCCTGTGGGATAGGATTGCACAGGAAGGTGGCCTGGATGGACGAATGGAACCAGACGCATGGTCGCAGGGCCAGAGACAGCTTCTCTGTCTCGCCAGAGCAATGGTCCAACAGGGCAAATTATTGATCCTGGACGAGGCAATGAGTAGGTATGCTATGTTATATGCCATCACAAACGCGGACAATGCTTACCCAGCCTTTTTTCCCAGTGTCGACAACGAGACTGAAGACATTATGCAAGCAGCAATCAACAGCGAGTTCTCATCGCATACAGTCCTCGCTGTCATGCACCGCCTGAGGCATATTTATTGTTATGACCGCGTTGTCCTTCTCGTTGACGGGGTTGTGGTCGAGTTCGATTCGCCTACAGCACTACTTACTAAACAGTCGCGCTTTAAAGAGCTCTACGAGAGTGGAAAGATGTAATTATGTTGACCTCTTATATAGGAAAACTCTATTCAATACCTAGTCTCCACTGTTTCCGACCTCTTTCTCTGGAGTCCCTACACCGGATCCCCTAAAGGGGGATTTGCTCAAGATGACCGACGCCAGGCTGGATATCGGCTCAGGGCGTAGTATGTCGAATATAGATACCTGGCTGTCAAAGTGCTTAGAAGCCCAATTGCGCAGCTCGGTCGCTCGAAGGGAGTCAACTAGAGATGGAGAGAGTTAGTGTAGTCCAGGCTGTACATGACGAGGAAAGGTAGACTCACCTCCGTAGGCAGTTACGGGCTTTTCCACTGTTATGTTCTCGATCTCTGAAGCAATGGCATTTGCAATATTAAGCCGGAGTGCTTGCTCGACGACGAGTCTGGCGGCCTCGGTGTTGTTGGCTGCGCGGATTGCCTGAGCGTAATTGACTCGAGTCTGGCATGTCGTTGTCGTGGTGGCGGCACCAGGCCGTCGACAAATCCGATGATTAAATTTGGGATCCGACTGCCATGAGGTCGATAGGTTGGTGCTTCCACCGTCTTCAAGTCGTATTTCATCTGATATACCGACGACAACCTGATGTGGCAGTGGGGCGTTGTTCAACGATCGTCCTCGCAAAGCAGCACGCAGCGCGCTTCTCACCTCAGACTTGCTTACCATGACTGGGCTAAGATGGGGAAATTTGGCAAGAAGCTCAGTGGCGTCAACTCCTGATTGTGGACTAGTACTATCCGGCGAGACTGTGTCAGTGACAAGGCCCAGGTTCAAGCTGACTGCTGGCAGGCCGAGACGGCATCGGTAGGCTGCAAGTGCATCTTCAAATGTATTCCCAGCACTGTAGTTTGCCTGTGCGCTATTCCCAATAATTCCAGAGACGGACGACAATAAGACGAAGAAATCCAGATTCTCGTTGCCGAGGAACTTGTGCAAATTCCAGGAGCCGCGAATCTTCGGTGCCGCAGCTGCTTCCCATTTGGCACTATCCATGGTTACCATAGGAGAGTCGGCAAGCACCATAGCAGCCTGAATGATACCCTTAATGCTCCAATTTTTCATGGTGGCGGTGGATGCCAATGTCTGCACCGCTTCGGTGGAGGTGATGTCGCAGCGAACGACGTCGCAGCGACAGCCCTGCTGCGATAGGACTCGAAGTGTCTCTCTGGGGCCAGGCGTTAGGGCTCCCGACCGGGAGAGGAAGACTAGATGGCGAGCGCCATGATCATTGCATAGCCAGTGTGCGATCTGCTGCCCCAGCACACCGAGACCCCCGGAGAGGATATATGTTCCTGCAGGCGCGAGCTGGATGGGGGCAGGCACGGAGAATCGCAAGGAAAGGCAGTGGGACGGCTCGAATGAGAACACAATCCGTCCACTTGCACTCGCAGAAGAAGATGACCTCTGGAAAATTTTGTCCACGCGTGACACAGGCTGCTGCCATGCCGGTGGATTTGTTGGCAGCTCCGGCAGCACAATCGTCCCGTTGGCGAGGAGACGCAAAGCGGCCCTCTGGGAATATCTGACATTGGAAGGGTCTATATGCGTAGTGTATAGGGAGGCGAAATTGGTAAACCCTCGGGGCATAACATGGCCTAAAGCCACGTCTGCTTCTGGGTTCATATCGACAGCGACCAGGTGGCCGTTATGTGTTAGGCTCGACAGCATGTGAGGGACACATGACAAGTTCTGTAGAGACGAAAGAACCATATCAACGCCGCTGCGCGGGTTACTTCTCCGGATCATCCCAGATATTGCGCGTGTCACCTCGGCGAGAACTGTGCACTTTGTAGCCCAAGCAGCCTCGCGTTGAGGGTCGCCTGGTGGGATCACCACGAAAATATCCAGCAGCAGCCACTGAGCCATCTGCACCAGGGCATGTCGCAGCGCGGGGCCCTCAACGTCAATAAGAATGCTTTGCAGCCTCTGATGTACACCGAGTGGCGGCGATCTGGGTGGCGTATATTGTCCATAAAGCCGCATGCTGCTGACCGACTTATACTGTGCAAGAGGAGACGACCAGATGTTGCCAATCTCTGTGAGCAAATAGTAGGCACAAGCCAGGGGATTTATCCAATAAGCTACTTGGACTGGCGAGAGGTCAGTGGGGACTTTGACAACATTAGGTGCATCCTCGCAGAACCGATTCTGGATATTAGCGGACTGAACGAGAACAGTGTCTCCAGGACAGAGCTCCGTGACGCCGTGCCCTATTTTTTCAACAATCCCTACTGTGTCGACTGCCATCAAGGACGAGAAAAGAGGCCTCTCCTTTGATTGGCCTGGGAATGTGGTAGAAATTGTAGTGTATCGGGTATTAATCAAGACTTCGTTTGCCGTAAGGTCCCCCTCCATATGGTTGGGATCGACAGCTACCCAGTGCACGGATCCGTCGGGGCTAACTTGTAGTCGTGTCGGATGGCGGAGATTGGATAGAGGCACTGGCAGACATGCGGACGGCTTCACGTCCCGTCCAATCTCTATATCCATGGCCTTGTTCGCTACCAAACGGGGAATGTAGAGCCTCCCACCCGACTCGGCAACTTCGGTTTCCATGGCCTGTACAGTACCCTGGAGCGCTGCAAGGAGCACATTCACAATAATACCGGCAGCAGTACCCGGCATCTGGCTTGCTTCGTGCGATAAATCCAAGTGCTGAAGTGGCACGAGCGGATATTCAGAGCGTGCCGTGCGTAGAAAGCCTGTTGTCGGTGCATATTGGATGCCTGCTTCGTCCGGTGCTAAGAGATTCCCTGTTGTGGTCCAGAGCAGATAACGTGGCCGGCTGGCAATGAGGTTCCGGAAATGGGTTAGGCCTTTATCATCCACATCGTAGAAGAAGGGGCAGCTATTCTCGACCAGAGAGACGACACATTGGTTGTGAAACGAGGCGATAGGATCATCCCAATGCACGACACGTACATTATGGATACCAGCCGCACTCAATAGCTGGACAATTGTCTGGCGCAGATGAAGAGTCTGATCCGTGGTGTCACGCTCAAGGATTGTGATGCTGTCTGTTTCCGTAGTAAATGGAACTTGTAAAGTAGATTCTTGACCTGGCGCCGCAAGTGCGACTTGGAGCTGCGAGTTTGGCATCTGCAAAATGGAGAAACCTTTGTTCTTGATCAGCTCCTCTAGCCACGTATCGCCAGCTAAATCATCGCAACCACCGCGGCCGAACATTACTAGATGGCCGCACGGCTTCATAATACTTGAGAGTGACGCTGAAAGCCAGGAAATTTGATCAGATAACCTGGCGTCCACGACAACTGCATCGTACGAGGCGCTGGCGGATAACTTTTGCTGTACGACGTGCTGTGGCAGAGCACGCCTCTGACTATGAGAGAACTCAATCAACTGCCCATCTTCGCAGGGTTCGAGTAGCGTAATCTGACCAGCCATGTTAGACGACTCGACACATGTCAGATGTTCGGCAGCGGCGACGAACAGCACGTTGGCGTCGGCGTACTTATGCCTGAAGGAATCAAGCCACGTATCAACCCATTCCAGGGAATTGCCCACATGAGACCCTATAACCGAAGAGACATCTTCCTTCCAGACGAGATTAGCAGTGCGTGCTGGGATCTCCGCCGTCTCGGAGGAACCGTCTCCCACATTCGTCATAGCCAAGGAGTCAATAACGATCTTGGGTGCGCTCGCGTCTGCGTCCGTAAAAAGAGAGTCTGCTACTACGGACCCATCGACGTGCCGCGCAGACGAAGTCCCTATAAAAGATGACCCCGCACCGGATGGTAAGTCTGTCGAGATGAAAATTCTACCCACAGAGGCTGGCACGAATGGCTGTCGTAAGTCATCTTGCGCCTGTAATGCAGCAAAGGACAGCTGAAAGGCGCAGTCGAGAGTTGCAGGATGCAGCAAATGAGGATACTCAAACTGCTCTGGCATGACTGACTTAGTATCTGGAATCTTGAGCGAACTGCAAGCGGTGCGATACTCCCTGGAGACAGTGATGCGGTCCAGGCCCCGAAAGGTCGGCCCATAGTTCAACCCTAGAGCAGCGAGGCTTTTATAAAATGTGCGGTGATCTATATGAACTGTGGTGTTCTCACGAGCCTCGCGCAGTACCGACTGTGCCGCCTCCCATTCCTGTTCCTGGGCCGCCATCTCCACCGGATCCAGCAGGTTTCCAACATGACATACAGTGGCAACCGAGCCATAGGCCAGCCTGCGTGTGGAGTCTGGAGACTCCGAGTAGATACTAAAGCTGTACACGCCATCCATGACAGTATGAGGGAGAAGAGTCAACGAGATATCAACCGCTGGACCACTGTCTTGCAGAGCAAGGCCAGTTTCGAAGGTGACGTTGGTAAACTCGACCGCCCGGATGGCTGCCGGCGTTGGAGCCTGGCTTACAACAGCCTCCAGTGCCATGACCAGGTATCCAGCGGCTGGGTACAGGCAGACGCCAGTTATGGTGTGGTCCGCGAGCCAAGGGTTCTCCGCGATACTGAGGAGGTTGCGCCACCTCGGCTCGAACTTGTTTTGTCCGTTGACTGGCACCCCGAGGAGGTCAGTTCGGGGCTGGGAGCGCAACCGAACCGGACGACTGGATGAGGTGTCATGCCAGAAGCGATGCTCATGGTTCCACGGATATGATGGCAGGTGTGGAAGGGTAGCTAATGTAATATCCTGCGTCGATATCCCGTTGACACGGTCAAGATCGACAGCGTGCCCAGTTGCCCAAAGGAAACCAGCTGCCTCAAGAGCTGCGCGTCCGGCGTGCTGTCCAGCTACCAGCATCGACCTATACGGCGGCTGTGTCGGAATGTTTGGGCCGATGCTGCTCAGGATCTGTTGAATCGGACCCTGTAGTGTCTTCGTGGGGCCAATCTCGAGGATGGCGCTGTATTGTGTACCAGAGGAAAGGAGGGTCTGCAGCGCCCCTGCAAAGCGTACAGGCTGAAGCATGTTCTTTACCCAGTATCCCCTGCTGAGGCCACTACTCCCAACGGCTTCTTCCGTTACCGAGGAGTACATGGGCACTGTGGCCGACAGAGTGCGTTCCGGTAATCGAGTCAGCGCGTGGTCCAGATCTGGCGCAATGACCGCCATATAGGCAGAGTGGTAGGCGACACCAGTGCGGAGGATACGTGAAAATTTGCCATCCCGACTTAGAACATCGTGTAGGGCGGCAATCGATGGCTTGGAGCCTGAAAAGGTGACACTGCGTGGGCTATTAATGCAGGCGATTGTTACCTCATCTGCACAGTCAATGTTGGCCAAATGCCTGTTCGCTTCTGACTCTGACAAACCAGCTGCCAACATGCTCCCCTCTACCCCATTGCGAGATGCGACAGCTGCCGAAAGATATCCACGATGAAAAGCAATATACATGGCCTCATCCGCTGATATGATTCCTGCGGCGTAGGCGGCCCCTGGGTCACATCATAAGTACATATTCACTGGTATGAAGGCAAAAGTCCCAACCTACCAATCTCCCCAGAGGAATGTCCAACAACTGCACCAGGCTGGATTCCCCAGTCTGACAACAGGTCAACAAGGGCAATCTGGAGGGCAGTGCAGACTGGCTGCGCGTGCTCTGGGCGTGCCAGTGTCTCTGCGTCTGCCCTTAGTAGCATATTTATGATCTCCCAATCAACTCCACACATATCCAAGACCTTTTGGCTCCTCCACAGGCTTGCTCTAAATGCGGAGTGGCAAAGAAGCTCTTTGCCCATGCCGGGTCGCTGGGCTCCCTGGCCGGTGAAGACAAAGGCAACTTTGTTTTGAGCAGAGACTCGCTGAACTGTTAGATCCTGAGGCTTTCCCAGTTGTTCGAGCCATTCCGTCTCAGTGCCGGCCACAACATAGCTTCGGAAGTCAAAGTGACTTCTTCGTGTCGCCAGAATGTGACACAACGAGTCAGTCACCGTACTCTCACTTTTATGTGACAGGGAGTTTCTCATGAAGTACGATGCATAAGAGTCTGCGACACGGCGAATGCCGGCCCGGTCATGTGCTGAGAGCACAAGGAGGCGTAGCCTTTCGTTTCCATCAGCATCCTCGGACCGGATGTCCGCCAGAGACTGACGAGGATCTGTAATATCGAGGCCAGGCATGTGGTGCATTTGCAAGAAGCTCTTAGCATCCTCGAGTATAGCATGAGCGTTGGCACCACCAAAGCCAAACGAATTCACACTGGCGCGGCGGACTCTGTCCTGCGGCCATGCCATATTCTCTTGCGGGAGTGCAATATTCCATTCCGTCAATCGAAGCTCGGGATTGACCGTCGTCAGACCAGTGACGGCGGGGATAGTCCCCGCTTCAAGACATAGGACTACCTTGATAACCCCTGCCAGCCCGGCAGCGCCCTCTGTGTGGCCGACATTAGGCTTAACACTACCTACATAAAGTGGTCCGACATCGCTATCTCTGCGGGCAGAGGCTACGGTCTGCGCGATTGCTCGCATCTCGATTGGGTCCTGAAGATGTGTGGGTTAGACTAAAGTTTTCGGAAAAGGGACAGGGGCATCATGGACGTACTCCTTGTGGTGTCCCTGTTCCATGCGCCTCAAAATAAGCGGTCTCGGACAACGGCAACCCAGCCTTCTGGTATGTCTCGCGAATCAGGAATGCATGAGCATCTTGGCTTGGTTTTGTAATGCTGGGCGTTCTGCCATCATGGTTGGCGGCAGTGCCGCGGATTACGGCTCGAATGCAATCTCTGTCTCTCATGGCATCTGCCAAACGTTTTATCACTACACAGGCAATCCCTTCGCCTCGGCCGTATCCATTCGCCGATGCATCAAACGAGCGACTGATGCCGTCGGGGCCAATCATGCCCATTGCTGAGTACTGCGCCATGAAGTTAGGGTGCAAGATGAGGTTCGTGCCAGTGATCAACGCCTGCATATCCATGTTAGATTTAACGAATCCTGCAAATCTTGATGGTGAAGGAGGAGACCTGAGTGCATTCGCCAGACTTTATGGCCTGGCAGGCTAGATGAAGACCGTATAGTCCGGATGAACAGGCAGTGTCCAGAGTTAAGCTGGGGCCGGTGAGATCGAAGAACCAAGAGATACGGTTCGAAATGATGGCTTTGTTTGTGCCGGTTGCAGCATGGGCGCCTAGTTGGTAGATATCATGCTCGGCGATCTCTTGGTAGTCGGCCGTCATGACGCCGCTGTACACTGCCGTCCTGCTTCTCGCTAGCTTTTCCATTGGAATGCCAGCTAAATGGTCTCAGCGGTGCCTTGGCATACATCAGATTCTGGTAAAAGGGGTGGGCCGAAGTACCATTTTCAAAGCTTTCATACGCTACTTCCAAAACGAGACGCTGCATTGGGTCCATTACTTCCGCCTCGCGCGCAGTGATGGAGAAGAAAGGCGCGTCAAAATGGGGGACATCGTCGAGGAAGAAGCCTGAGGTCGTGCAGGTCTGGGATACCGACATTCAGCATTGGCTAATCTGTATTAGAGGTGCTCTTGCTTACTGCGCCCAGTCGTTGCCTTGATGGATGGAACCAGGCGTCTGCATCCCAACTCCGCTTAGGGATGCGCGAGTGACCAGTGCGCCCCTGCTGGATCATCTGCCAGAACTCGTCTGTGGATGAGGCGCCGGCAAAGCGGCAGGCCATGCCTACTATTGCAATAGGCTCGTTGTCGGTCATGTTGCTTGGTGGAGAGGTCGTGCGGTCAGGAAATGACGGAGATACTAGAAAAAACACAAAACATGCAACTTATGTATAAGCTCAACACCGAGTTATTCGCAGAGTCATTGATCTAGAGTGTCCACGTGCATTTGGATCTCCAACCGGGGAGCGAAGTGGAGCCATACATTCTGAGATGTAACGTTCTGCAGGCTTTATCTATGTTCGCTGCCCGGTCTCAATCTATAGGAGTTCTAGCTAATTTACTTGCTCCGCTGCCATCTCATCGTTGTCCGGAAGGGGACTATCAACGCGTTTTCCATGTCCCAGACACCTTCCTTTATATATACGTCAGACGACAGCGTTTGCTTCAGGGATTCCATGTCTTCTTCGTTTACTACCATAGCTGACCCCTTGAACGGACGTTGAATCCCCTCACTAACATGCTTCTCAAATAGTGGGCCTGAAATTTCCCTTTATTTAGCATTTCCTGTGTGGCAAGGAACAATAGCAATCATATACACTTACCGGCCCATGAAACGTAGCCTTGTTGATGAAGCCGCACGAAGTTGGGGGAATGCCTAGGGCGAATGGCCAGGCGGCGCTCGAGCTGTTGCAGCTCTGTTAAAGCATGCCTCGGATGCACACAGATGGGGAATAGTTACCACGTTGGGTAGGTCTGGAATAACCACCAGAAGTTCCTTTGTACTGTTCTTTGGGCGAACGAGGGGCTCTGTTGTAGGCCGTGTAGCCAGCCCATGCATCCACTTTTTGCCAATAAAGGGGCGAAGCATAGAGCAGGCCATGATTGTTTTGTTCATGATGCCCCATTGAAGTTGCAATCGCCTTTAGCGACATTTTATAGGTAACTTCAAAGTATCATATCTGGCCCTTATCACGGGTCCGGCGTTACGCTGACCGAAGGACCAGTCGGAATGTACAAGCTTTGGGCGACAATTTCCGGCGGGCATTATCATACCTGAAGCCGGCCATAAGGGCCTGGAAAGTACTATTCGCGCGTTCGTGGTGGTGATTGGTCTGATTCCTGGGTAGCCATACATTCTCTGGCCGTATAAGAGGATTCATTTTTGCAGTCACTTCAATACTAGTGTGCTCATCGCACACTCGTCCCATCTTTCAGTGTCTCGTTTTGATACGGAAATATGAGGCCACGTGATCTCTGGTAGATTGACCGGACATCGCCTGTTTCTAGAAGGTTCCTACCCTCTATATATATATAGTGGGGAGAGAGGAATACACACAAGAAAGGCAATGAAGGAATCTATTGTCAACAAGATAGGTGTCAATCATCACATGGCATCCGATCCTTAGTAGGCTACATTGGTGTAGTTGATGCAGTTTCCTCCTGCCCTTTATCCTCTGAGCATATTCCACAACACCATGACCTAGAATATATCAGTATATGCAGGGTATTTATAATCTAAGGTTTCCTCAAGGTTGCAATATTTTGCAAAGTTCAATTGATGTATGAGTATGATTGATTGTTCTCTGAAGCTATCGCTAACGATATCTGATACGAATATATCATGTTGAGCCTCGTGTCACGTGCCACGTGATCTGTATGGCATGATCTCTGGCCCCTGGCCTGATCCCTCGAGGAGTTGTACATTGAAGAAGGAACAACTATTGTCATAAAGATAGAGAATCAATCGTCCTATGGCATCCTATCCTTAGTAGGCTACGTTCGTGTAGTTGATGCAGCTTCCTTCTACCCTTTCCCCTTTGAGCATTCATAACAATATCATTTGTTATTTTGCCCGACGGTCGACCGCCTGGGTCACGAGCTATCATTTACGCCACAGGCCATCATCCTGTGAGCCAGGCATTGGGATATGGCAACACCCGTGGTGCTAATACAGTCACGGTGAATATTTCTATCTAGGACACAGGTAAGCTTGTTAGCTCACCCTTAAATCCAGCCCTGTGTGCTCTATGAAAACTATTAAGGACTGAATCCTAATCAATCTATTTCGCATATTCCTGGGAATGGAGGTATTGATGGCAAGAATGGGGACCATATTGTTTTTGCTCCACCTTGTTATTCCACAAAGGAAGAGGTGGAGTTGATTGTTGAGCAGACGGCGCGTGTTGTTAAGGATGTCCTTGGTTGATCTCTATATACCAAGTTGGTTTTGCGCAGCTGTTCTTTTGCTTTCATTTATAAGTCTAATGGTAACGTATCGATGCTTCTTACATGATAATATGGACGACAAGTTTATCTCTCTCGAGAGTGAAGTGAACCCGTCCCAAAGTTCTGTTTATTCCACATTGCTAACTCATACCCATGTCCTAGTTGACTAGCAACAAAGACACAGCAGTTTTATTCAACTAACTACCAATGATCATATCCCTCCAACAGCCATAATTTCAGCCGACCAAGCACCCCACACGAACTTACACCAAAAGAGTGAGCTGAGGCTCTGAACTCAGTTGCCCTCGCAATCAACTGCACCACCACAGCATTGGTCCTCATTAGTCTTCCAGATACAGTTGTTCGCCTCCGCCTTCACATCGCACGGCACCTCGGTGAAGTCGAAGGGCACACACGCCTGCTTATCATTCTGGAAGAAGGTCAAGGCGGGCGTGTTCGATGGGCAAGCCGGACCCAAACCATAGTCAAACCCACCCAGGCAGTACTTTCCGCAAGGCCACTTGGTCATGGAGAACTTGCCGGCCTGTGCAAAATTATCCGTCTTGCCGACGTGGTTCCCGTTCATGGCCGAGTTGAGCCAGCGGTTCGGAAGCGCCCCATTCCCCGGGTTGCCGTGGATGTCCTTGATGTAAATCTGATCAGCCGGGTTGATGGTCTCGCCGGCTTTGCACTCCTCGTCCTTGCAGAGCTTAAAGCGTCCGGATTTCAAAGACATGCTTTCGGGCGCGGTGATGAACCAGCTGCCGCCGAAGCCCAGGCGGTGGCCATTCTCGCCTGTGAAGGTGTAGCATTTACCTGTGATTGTTAATTCCTTTTCTTTTTCCCTTTTTTTTCTGTTCACGAAGGTATAGGGTAAGGAATAAACTAGGACTGGGCAGTAGGTGAGGAATAATACATACCAGTCTCCAAACCAGAAGAGCATTTAGCAGGAGCACAGATTCCATTTTCGTCCTCCTTAGTCCCCTTGGGACAAGCGCATTCTCCGTTCTTCAGCAACTTTCCGTTCTGGCACACTGGATCATCAGCTTTGCAGGTGACTCCGTCATAGGTCTCGCCCTCCGGGCAGCATCTATACCCGGTTTCCTTTGAACCGGCAAGGTCATGTGCATTAGCGCAGCAATCAAAGGCCGTGTCAGGAGATCCGACAAGTCTCTGTCCAGAGAGACAGCAGCCAGCGAACTTCTTGTTGTTGCTGAGGCTGAGCTTCTTGTTGCCGTCTTGGTCGTCGCAGTCAATGGAGGTCTTGAAGCCGTCCTCGGTCCAGCTGATCGAGTTGCCGTGAATGGACCAAGCTCCTTGGATTTCCTTGACTGGGATATTGGTCGTGTAGGTCTTTGCGGTGACCAGGGGTGCGGTGGAGAGAAGGATGGTGGTTGCGAGGGAGAGGGAAAGGGAGATGGATTTCATCTTGGTTGATATACTTGGTCGAGACGTCGCCAGATAAAGATATAAGTTTTATTGTTTGTTCTGATGATGTTGGAATAACGAGAACAGAAGAAGTGCGTACTGTCCTCTTTTATATCCCTCGAAACAAACAACTTCATCATCGGAACATCCCAGTCTACCCCATCGTCACAAGTCCTTCTCCAATCGAATGACAATGCTTCTCCAGGCCGCCAGGCTCAGCGCGGCCACCTCCTTCGGTTCCAGGGAATATCCATGATCTTCGTAACAGAAGCAAACTGACGTCAGTCCCCAAATTCCATGGCTGGCTGAGCTGAGCTGAATGTTTGAAGCCCAAGATGTGCTTTTCTCTCGTGTTGGCGCCTCCCTGTGGGGATCCTAGGACTTCGGCATCTATGTGGAGGTAGACGCAACCCAGCAATCCGCGTGATGCAGCGAATGTCGCACTGCCCAAAGGCAGCCAGGGTTATCGAGCTAACATGTTCATGTAGGAAGTCAGGATTTGTCAAGCAGCTGAAGAAAAATGATACATCAGGAAGTTGCTCAGGCCCACAGTTTGGGCTTTCTGGCTTTCATTTTACTGGGTCTTTCCCAAGGGAGGGAAGTGTGCATTCGGTGGCACTGATGAAGCATAATGACCTGCTAATATAGTACTGCAGAATCTCAACTGCTTTGTTATTATTAGTGAAGATAACATACCACAGTCTTTCTACCGCGGACTATATGGTTCGTTAAAAGCAAAAGCCAGAGATTAATAGTGAAAAGGATTTTATTGCGAATTGCTAGTATTCCTGGAAGGGAAGCGCTTTATCGTTCTCTTATGTATCAGTCTATATATTGCTTAATATCTAGTGAGAACGTGAATGCCTTCCTTTCTGTAATTTCCATGCCCAAGCCAAGAACATTGCTTTTCTCGTCTATGCATCATACAGCCAAATACCGCACTCATCTCCAGCCACAACGGCGCGTGCATTATAGCTATTCCTAAAAGAGTTATTACTTACTAACGTAGATCAGCAAGCCATGCATGAAATTACATAAGTACTTGGAACTATCCTGGCGCGAATTGGACAGTTATTGGCAGGCCGATGTCCAAGCCAGCGAACCGGCAAACAGGGAGTGGTCACATAATTGAGGCAGGTTCAAGGCGCGTCAGCTCAGCTGCGCCCATGGGTGGCGTGGGTTTGTTTGTTTCCTTCTCGAGAGAGCCGATGGAGAACTGGCTCGGTCTGGCAGAGTGTCTGCCTTCATAGGCTTCTGTTTAGGGTAGTGAGCTGCGGCTTTCGCATGACCGGCTCTGGGGTGGAGGTGACAGCTAGCTGGCCCAGACCAGGTTAAAGGTCAAGAACTATGATTGTCTGCAGAGATCAACCATGCTAGCTGCTGGGGGTCTGGCATGCACACTCCAATGCCGTAGAGTCAAGGGGTAATCAATGCTACAGTTTCAGTAACACCCAACTACTGTCTGCGGACTCTAGGCTCTATACGGAGTACAGTAGTATATAGCTCACTGTAGATTCAATGTCCTCCTGTCATGCCACTTTCATGTCATTATCACTTGCCCCTGTCATCCGACCAGTGCTTATGCATCGGACCAGTACAGTATGTTATTTGCATTCTTGACTCCTCTACCGCTGACTTGTCATGTCCATTTCCTCGCTTCCAATTAATCTTCCGCAGCTGAGCTACAGCGCTTTTCATGATCACATCCCCTTCACCTGCGTCATGCCTCTAGAAAACCCACACCATAATGTGAAAGTCCCTCATGGATTCCTCGAAGTTATACTAAAAAGTAGATCGTACCTTAAATGGTTCACCGTACAATCATTGAAGTTGATTCCAACGACAGGACCGGCCCATCGCCGACTGCTCCACCAGCACCCCAGCATCGGAACACTATTTGCCCAAAGCCCAGCCCGAACAGGACCGTCTCGCCATGGTGCACCACGTCTTCTCCGGACCACTGTTCCTGACTCCGATCTGGACGGGAAACGTCTACTCGATAACGGCACCAGGTCAATGGACGTCGCTGACGCCTACCCGCTCGCATAGGCCATCACCGGCATCGATATCATCCCCATCCTGCCGTCCTGGGTGACTCATGAAGATTGATCCACAATGTGCAGACGGTGAAGGTTCCTATGTACGCTGAGACACTTCATCTCCTCCCTGGGAATCAAAGTCGCCAGGTCCAGGGCAATCCCCAACCCCCTATGATCTCCATTTCAACTTCTGCCTTACCACCACGCTGCCTGCCAAGCTCAATTTGGGACAGAATGTTCCCATTTTTTGTGCAGGAAGATCCCCAACTGACATCATCCACAGCGCCCCAATTCCCAACCTTTGCTTAACGAGATCTTCATCAAATTCCTGGCCACCGTGACACTCTTGCGGTGCCCCATTCCATCATCAGCAGGTTGCTATTGTAACCCAAAAGATGGAGAATTTGGGTGAATTTGTCTCGAGATCATAGGGCGCAGAGCCTGCAGTTCTCGACATCTTCAAGCAGAAGGACGATGTGACGGTCAAACGGTACGCGATAGGCATTAAGGAAGGAGCCGGAAGCTTTGCATACTGCCGTGCAAGGCTAGCGGAACTGGCTACGGGGGCGAGGTTGCTGCTCCAGAAGATTGCGCTACGGAGGGAACATGCGCCAGCGGAACCTAGGCAAAGGAGTCGGCTAAATCCTGGAAGTGCGCGAGATGATACAGGACAGTCCGTATTTAAATTGCCAATTACAGGCAAGGATTGTGAGATTTCCAGTAACTAGTATTATTATATAGTAGACCAGCCATCGTCAATGGGGAGGACGGCTCCGTTGATCCGCGAGGCCTGATCTGAGCACAGGAATACAATAGTAGACGCTATTTCGTCTGGCATCATGATTGCACATCCATCTGCCCGGTTGGCATACACGGCGGAAAGAACAGGCTTGATTGTCGATGTGGCCTCCTGGTCAAACCGTGTTAACGCTATTGAGTATGCCGGTCACCACCCCTGTTCATAGTTAGGCCCCATATTCATCTGCGCGCTAACTTGAAGAACGAGATATCTTACCTCCCGGGCACAGCACATTGCCGTATATTCTCCCCTTTGAATCTCCAGGCAACGTTCTTCGTCGCCCCAATAAGGCCGTGCTTACCTATGCTTTGTTAGAGCTATTCTCGAATGATATTCGCCAAGGAAGGGAAACGTACTCGCCGTATACGCCACGCCTGCTGCGGCACCGCTCATTCCAGCCGGGCTCGCCATGTTCAAAATAACGCCAGACTTCTGATTCCTCATCTCCCGGATAACCTCTTCCATCCGTCTCACCGGTGCTGTAAGGTTCACAGCCATAAACCGATCCCAGTCCGCGTCAGTGACGGCGTCATATAATATCAATCTCATGGAAGCTTGTTACAAGTACTGGAGCATGCTTAAAAGTTTCTGCAATCCTTCTCAAGGCATATGCTATGCTATCTCTATCCTCTGTCTTGTTAACTGTGTCAGTAACTATATAGTATTGGTTGAACAGTCTGAGACAAAGTTACTAAAATTATTAAACTCAGCAGTATATACCAGGTTTTCTCTGTATTGCTGCTTGAAGAAGTTATAAAACTAACCCAAGACTATATTATCTTGCCTTGCAAATATAGACAGCAAGGTAGTTAGAATAGCTGTTGGAGACTGCTTTTACTTATCCTTGTAGTCATAGTAAAAGTATGGCAGGCTGTCTGGCTTGATTAGCTGTGTACTGCCACAGCCAGTTGGTTATAATTAATATAAGGATGGTCTTTCCAGCACCTGCTGCTGGGTGTTAGTAGTAGGCTATACACAGTTACTATTAGGCAGGACTTACAGGTTGCATGCAGCTAAAGAAACAAGTTGTCTGATGCTAGCCAGTCTTGGAACAGCTGGCCATTAACAAACCAAGTCCCCATGCCAGCGTGGTGTAACTTGGTAGCCATGCTATAGTTCGTGGCAGCATTGACCAGGGCAAGTGTGACGAGCTACGCCCGAAGTCTTGATTCGAGCATTGCCCAAATTGCGACGAGCCGGTCCACTAGGAACCAACTGCTGATTGAATCTCTGGTCCGGGATAAGCCCTGTACAGGCCAGTTCTTGTATGATTGTTGCTAACTTCCGGAATTACAAATCAAGGTTGGCACCAATGTTGGTTTGTGATATATATAGGAAGCTTGATAATCACTGTATTTTAGTTCTCTAGCAAATTCTTCTAGTCTAATACTACCTGTTAGTATCAACGCCTCTAGTTCGTGACACCAAGCCACTGATTTAGTTGCACAACCTTCTACTAGTCAAGGTATTCTGTGGCCAAATCCTGTCATGCTTCAAGCTTCTCCTAACAGGCAGCCTGCTATTTCTGCTTATCTTCTACTCTAGCATACCCCTTGCTAGCTAGCTCTTTCTCTGCAAGATCTACCTCCTGCTCTATATATGCCATAGATGCCTGGATCTGGTTAATAATATTGCTGAACTGTGTCTTGAACAGCTTCCATATTACCTTCTTTACAGCATAGAGGCTGACAGTAATTGTACTAAACTGCCATCCCAAGCTCTGTTTATTCTTCCCCTGTTGAACGACTGCTCTAGCTTGGGTGCAGAACTCCAGGATAGCCTGGAAAATATTTACCATAGATTCGTCAGGACTGCATTATCTGGGTATAGCTGTAGGTAGCAACAGAGCCAGCTCAGATTATACCTGATCTCTTCAAATATTCCAGAAAGTTTGTCAAAACCTTACTGTAATCCTTTGTAATTTGCAAAACAACTTTGCAGCTGCCCTATATTGGCTGCATTAGTAAGACCAAACCTGCAAGGGCATCCAGCGCCCCCAAGAAGTGCTCAATGCCTGCTACAAATAACTGGATATTGGCACTATTCAGCGCGAAATGGCCACCTTGCTGTATTTTTTATCCAAGTCAACCAGATCATGGATGAGCTTCTCTGACGTGTCTGTTGCCTGAAATAGGAGCTTCTTGTCTGTGCTGAGCTGGCTGACAAATGCCTACACTATAGCCTGACAGTTATGATGGATGGTACTATTAGTAGCAGTCAGCCGTGCCTAGAGCGCTCCGGAAACTGCTTACCTTGTGCCAGCAGTGTCCTTTATTCTGCTTACAAGCTAAACTCCGCAGTTGATGATCAATGGACCATTGTTGAGGGCCAAGTCCAGGAGATTATTGTTTGCCGAGGAGGGGCACAGCTGCGGCTGAGGGATGGACCAAGACTAACGCTTCCTTTGGAATAGACCGGCTACCTCTAGGCACAATTAATCGCCCATGACTCTCTCAAGCGGCTCGTGGCTCAAGACTAAGTGAACCGCGTCCTCTATTGACTAGGAAGGTATAGTGCCACTCTGCGCACATCCCCTCCCAAAGTGCCACGCTCCCGACTGTAGGGGTGCTCAGTGCTCGATGTATAACGGAGAAGGGCAGAGAAATTTCGACGGTTATTATTATAATATAATGCAATTGGTAGCAAGTTCTTAGTGTATACAAGATTATCTACTGTGGCTTGCTTTAGGTTCGTTACTCTTATATAGATTGCCATCATACATTTATAGCTGCTGTCAGGGTATCTGATGGCTTGGCGATTTCGCCATAATAACGCGCGAAATAACGCCGCAAATTTGACCCCCATATATCCTTTATATATATCAGGCAGTGGTCGTCGGATGCTTATGGGTAAGTATGGGCGCTCATACAGCTCGAACAGCACGCACAGGGGCACGCACATTTACACAATCTGAACTTGATATGTGCGTCCATCGCCCGCAAAATCCCTAAAGTCGCCGGGAACACTGCCTATGAGATGGTGTTCTTCCTCACTGGACCCATATCGGAGCAGGCTCTCCAGCTCACTAATGCTACAGCCCAGAATCCGGTGAATATCCGCCAGACAGGAGAACCAGCACTTCATAGCCTCCCATACAAACTTCATTGGGGCTCTGACATGCACTGCGGATAAGGGACCTCCGAACTTGAAACGGGCAGGTTTCCTCACCAACTTCCCGCTAGAAAGCTTATAGTCGAAGGTGTCGTCTACCCATCTTCCCAGGTGCTGTTTCTGCCAGTTGCCCGGCACCTGATAAAACGCGAGCTTTCCCGGTGCCCGGATTGCGATGCTGCGGGTGGTGTCGTATCCCGAACGGGTGTTCGGCCAATTCTTAGGTCTCGACGTGAACGAGAGAATAATGAAGTCGTCAACAATGCGCGGGCGGTATTGAGGATCGATGCAGGAGAGGTACGCGGCCCGGAATCCAGCGGATGAATGGTTCTTCTGATCATGCATTCCATAGTATGTTGGGAAGGTGTCCCAGCCGCAGATTGCACCTGGGAAGAAAGTGGCCACGCCTTCCATTTTGACGTCAGACATCTTCGCTTCGAGCAATGCGCGGGCCAGATCAAGTTGGAACGGGGTGCTATTGATCGACACCGGAACGGTTGGGCTGAAGTCTGCTAGGAAAAGGTGTGTGCAGGCGGCAACGAGCTTATACGTGTTCAAGTTGTCGACTTTGCGTAAAACTAGGTATAATAAGTCACAGTTCCCCGCGTTAAGTATAAATAAACAATCGTGGTCTGGTTCTATAAGTGTATCGAGAGGATACTCGGAGACCAAAAAGAAGCGGGTCTTTGGGCCGCAAAAGTCAAAGATTGAAGACCATGATTTAGTTTTGAGAGGTACTTGGCGTGGCCGATGCGACAGAGCGCAAAAGTGTGTTAGGTAGATAGACAAAGCACCCGTATTAGCATTAACAGTGGCGTTATGGTACCAGGGGCACCTCCGGAAGAGATCTTTCGCCCAGGTCGAAAGCTGGTCATCCTGCCAGCCACGTACTTGAGGGTCTGGCTGGAGAGGGGCAAAACGATCAGTTCCTAGCCAATCCTTGATACAACTTATCGCATCGGCAGTCTGAACGTCGGGCTCAGTGAAGATAATGGGCCAGTCAGTAGCCCAGTTGGGGACCCAAGAAGGGGTCGACGCAGGCGCGTCAAGACCAGCAGCACGGAAGAAAAGGTGTGATTCCTTTAGCCTTATGATACAATACGCGAAAAATCCTGTGAGCACATGCTGAACTGATATAGAGTAATCAGGCGGTAGTTCTGAAGCACCGTCTGGATACAGACCTATTACACCAAATAGCTTGTCTCTCGGGTCTGATGCTTGCGACTTCGAAACAAGACGCAGCACACCAAGAATATTCTGGACTGGGACGGCTTTTTGAGCCATATGTTGGACCCAGGGAGCGCCGGTCGAGTCCCACCTCCAGGAGCGCGACAGACTATGCCAAGTACGCGAGTCAGCCCAGGCTTCACAGGTCCCAATGCGAATGATCGCACGCTGCGAAAGAACTAGTTCCTGAATCACCCAGACTCGACTAAAGTATCTGCGACTCAGAATGCCTGCTAGCGTTATCTGTCGACTGGAAGAGAGAAAGACAGGGTCAGATTCAAGCTCATGCAAACGGCGCCGAGGGAGCACCGAGTCCGATTCCACTGGAATGACAAGGTCTTGCCCTAGATAGACAATGACTCGCGAGCATTGTTCGTAGATCTTGGCCATGTTCGCAACCTGTTCTGAACGTTCCACGTCATCCTGCTGGTTGATACAGATCGCATCGACCCAGATGATTCGCGGCTTTCGTGCCAGCCGGGCCGTCCTGAGCATTTCATGGCAATTCCTCGTTTGCATTATGACATCCCAATAAGGCCCAATATACACCGGCTTGTATGTGGTGTAATCCCCATCTTCGCCTCCCCACATATACGAGACCGTCTCGTACTCCAGACTGTTAGCCAAAATATGGTTCTCAAGCCCAAGATGAATAGGAGCGCTCTCCTCCCCCGATGGGGATAAACAGGCTAATCGAATTTTGTCTCGTGGCAGCTTGGTTCCGTATATCAATGAGTGAGGCGTTGCGGAGGCTGAAATTCTTGAGAACTCCGCTCCCGTATATAACTTCGATATCTCATCAGATCCCGTATACAGAACGGATGGAGGCCAACGGAGGTTCAGTCGTCCACATGGCTCGTCTGGGGGTATTGGAGGAGGTGCGCTGGCTGCAGTTTGCGCCTTGAGCGCTACCTCTTGGGAAAAGCCGGCTCCACATGTGCTGCAATGGGGCGCACCACCTTTGAGGAAGACTTTGGGAGTTTCACAGGAGGACTCATGCCAGCGGCTCATAGTTTTGATAAAGGTTCGTAGAGAGCAATGAATAATGCAAAGGTTGGTGATAGTTCGGAGAAGGCTCCCCAACCTCATCATATTAACCATCCCAATCAGAGGACTGCATTTGCCGCCGGGAAGAGGGGTACCGGTTGCACCATGACAAGTCTTGTATTACTGGGCTCGGAATCAAAGGTATTTCCCGCTCTTTCATTCTTTATAACACTGCTGCCAGGGCCCCTTATTCAATAATATTTGGCTTAACCCCTCTGCCTCTCAGTCATTGTCGCCAATGACAAGGTTTGGTTTGGTTTGGTTTTATTATTTAACGTCACTCGGCGGATCACGGGGCCCACGTGATCTGCGGCCTCCCAGGGGGCATCTGGACGTGCTACCTAAACAGAACTGCCTAGGAACTAGCTAGATACAGGTTTGAAGCAGCAACTATGGACAATATATGTTGGAAATAAGCGGAGGAAGCACCCGGCGCTGCCCTGGCCAGGTCTTCGAGGGCAGATGCCCGTTTTGACTACCTATAGATTGGGGGGGAGGGGCCGGACCCTTTATCCAGGTAGATATGTGGACTGACGCACTATCAAGCACTCCGGCGGGCCCAGTTCAGGCATATATCCTTGAAGAAGGATGATTCTTGCACGATGCGGCTGAATTCTTCAGCCCCGGCAGCTGTACTTAAGAGCCAGTCTATTATTTTTGACGGGCCGTCCCTTTTACATCTCCACCTATCTTTCCAGCGCTTTCTGGTGTATGGGCAGAAGAAGAAGTGCACTGGGGACTTGGTCCTACCACAAGAGCAGCTCTCCAGGTAGTCTGGGTGGTTGAAGCGCTGGTGGTATGCCGTAAAGTCTCCGTGGCCTGTACGGGCGGCGACGAGTCGGCCAAGTACCCAACGGGGAAGCTTGTGCTCGCGGGTGCGGCTTTCCTTTGTATGGGGTCTGATATCCAGGGTCTTGTAGGCTTGGGGTGCCTTACTAGCATATGCTGTATATGTCTCTGTACGAAGCCACTGTTTTGTCTCCCGTCGTAGGTATGCAGGGGATGGGGGGATGTTAGGGCTGTATATAGAGGAGACATTAGCTGATTTCTTTGTATAGTTGCTAAGCAGTGTTGCCATTTTCCACGTGCCTGACTTGCCGGATAATGGCGCGGCTCGTGACCCAGGTGGTCATCCGTAGGGTAGAATATTAAATGATATCATTGGCGTAGCCTCAGAGATCGATTAACAATCAATCGTACTTCATATATCGAACAAACCTTGCTCATTGCAACAAGCTGGGGACTGATGTTTTTGCTCGGTATATATCTCGTGCCTGTTCTCATCGCCCAATTACTGGAACATCGCCTTATATAGTTGGCAGAGTAATCCTGCTTCACGTCCTCTATCATGGTTGGTTTTATGGTTGATTTGTCTGGTATTTCTTTATCCGTCGAGTCCTTCGATACCTGATCGTTTGTAGATATAGGTCTCTTCGGCTTGATATAATGACTTCTTGTCATTTAAAATGGTATTTTACTTCCTTTGCCTCCTTGTGAGGCTTTTAGCAGCATTCTAGTAAAAGATGCCTGTTATTTTGATCTAGGAGTAATCAATAAAGCTGTTGCAACCTATTGTACAGGCTTGGTGTAACAACGGACATCCGCACCGTCAGGCATCACACCCGAGCCGGATAGACAACTGGCTTGCCGAGCATCAACGACCGGACGAAGGGAACTACACCCGCCGATGCTTAACCAGCCAATCCTTTAGCAAGCTACGTTCGTGTAGTTAGAGTTTCCTTCTGCCTTTCCCCCTTTGAGCGTCCATGCGCATCCACAGCAGTTATCGAATTTCCTGCCGGGGGCGAGGGTAAGTAAGTTCCGAGATTGAGAAGGAGAGGCAAGGTCGGTTTTGGTGGTCGCAAATAACTCGGTAAATCCTCTGAGCTAACCATAAGGCGGCCATACCACTATAGAGTTATCTCTTAACATTTACCACGTTTCATGTGGTCTCTCCGTTTGCCATATCCCGTATCTATGGGCCTGGCTCGGAGGATAATGGCCTAGTTGTCAGAACGCCCGGGGCAGCAACCGGCGAGATGCCTAGTCAGTTCAATGGAGCAACTTGCGGGAGATACATAAGGGAGGTCAGGATAGAACAGAACGAATCACTTGAGGAGCTAGGTCGCTAAAATCTCAGTGACTCTATATATGGGGTGGCCAGCCGGAGGGTCACTGTCGGTTGGCCATCCGCGGGGTATTTCCTCTTATCAAGTCATGGATGCGCGGTGAGCAGCTACACCCGCAGTATCCTACTATTAAGGTTATAGTAAGTGATTGCATGATATAAATAGGATCATATAGAACTTGCGTATATGTAACAAGAGGACAGATTTTATCATGAGATATTATTCTGGAGACCTTCTTGTTGTCTTCCTGTCTCAAGATAAATCCCCTGAGCCTGCCGGACAACACATTCGAAATGCCAACGTATATAATTTAAACATTGCAGCTCTAAATCTTACAACGCGAACCACATAAAAAGCTGAGAGGGGCAAGGAGTGACTAAAGAAGAGATGTGCCGAAGACATGCCTTACTTTGAGTACACAGCTCATTACATCTCGAGCGAGCGAAGCCTGTACCCCAGCTGACCTGTAACCACCCTTATTCTTTCCAATGAACTACCTTAAGGAATCAGGTAGGTCCCAGGTAGATTATACCTTCTCCGGCTATCCACTTATGGCGCCGCGTTTCGATAGTTCTTTTCAGGCTTGAATGAGGCGACAGTAGTTATCCAATGGGGTGTCTCCTACATGTGGCTGCTACCAGCCGAGGTGCAAGATATTTGGAGACTCACTGTCCCTGCTTTGAATCATGCAAGCCTGGTGTGACCCTAATCAAAGCCACTCTAGTACACCCGAGAAGTGTGCTCTCCTGGGATTGTAGGTGGACAATTGCGTTAGATTTTTTTTGCCAGAGACTTTAGTGTAGCGGGGGGAACTTAGACTACCTCGACTATCGCCACATCTGGGTCGTCTTCCCGTGTACGTTACCCACTTAAGGTAGCCCTAGTCCGCAGCAGACAGAGCGGTCAACGCCTAAAGAGAAAAACCCAAGTAGACTAAGGATCAACATGGTTAGCGCTGTCAACTACTATGCCAACTAAACACGACAAGGAATCTGGTTGGCGCAAGCGGCCTGTCAATCGCTTGCTCCACCCACTCTGGTCCGGAAAGGACGAATCACCGACGCCCCATGTGGACCTTTCTGGGAGATCAGCAGGGATGACAGATGAGCTCTGCAGAGTTCAAATTACACTATCGACAATCATTCGGTGATAGCTGCCTGAAACAGGCTAGATTCGAACTTCCTGGGGTCAAGCCCCTCCACAAGTCCACGAGCAAGATTCTTACAGCCGCGGCATAACAGCTTGAATGGGTCCCAACGGTCTTCACCAACTGTAGCGGGAGTGGAGAGACTGTATGGGTGGTCGATCACGTCTATATTGTTTCAGGGGTGAAACAGATTCCATTATGGTATATAATCCTAGATGAGATCCCGGCAACTTGAGGTCGTCACGGCAGTAGTTCCCAGATTTGAACATGATGCTTCCTCGTTTGTTCAGCTTCCTGGCTGCCACCGCTGGCGTCGCCAGGGCTGTCAACATCACCGGCTACGAGTATGTCGTCGTTGGCTCCGGTGCTGGTGGTGGTCCCTTGGCAGCACGCCTCGCTCTGGCTGGCCACAAGACTCTGCTACTCGAAGCTGGTGATGACCAGGGTCAAACCTACAACTATAGCATCCCTGCCTACTCAGCTAGAGCTTCGGAGGACGAGAAACTCGCATGGAACTTTTTCGTTCATCACTATGCCGATGATGAACGCCAAGCTCGCGATTTCAAGACGAGCTACGAAACACCTAGTGGCGAAATATACACCGGTCTGAATCCTCCTGAAGGCTCAACTTTACTGGGAACCCTCTATCCTCGCACAGGTATGCATTACCCTTTCTATTGAGTCACAAGGGTGTATAATCTAATTTAGTGCCCCTTCAGGTACACTCGGAGGATGCACAGCACACAATGCTTTGATTGCTGTCTACCCCCACCAATCTGACTTTGAATACATCTCCACTTTGACTGGCGACAGCTCGTGGTCACCGGAGAACATGCGCGGATACTTTGAAAAGCTGGAGAGAAACAAATACTTGCTGCCTGGCTTGGAGGGTCACGGTTACGATGGCTGGCTCCAGACCGAGACAGCTCCCCTGAGCCTCGTTCTAAAGGACCCCCAGTTGCTCAGCATGCTGACCGGCGGTGCTTTTGCTCTTGGCAACTGGACCGACAATATCTACAACATTGGGACACTGCTAGCTGGCGACGCCAATGCTGACAGAACAACTCGTGATACCGTACCGGGCTACTACCAAATCCCCGTATCAACCGATGATGCTCACCGAAACGGTGCTCGTGAGTTTATTATCGCCGTACGAGATGCCAAAAATGCCGATGGCTCCAAGAAATACCCTCTTGATGTTCGCATGAACACTCACGTTACCAAAGTTACCTTCGACGAGACCCAAGATCCACCCCGTGCCGCTGGCGTCGAATTCCTTGATGGCAAGCATCTCTACAAGGCTAGCCCCCTGTCCAATACCGCCTCTGCCGGCATTCCGGGTGCTGCTACCGCTTCTCGTGAGGTTATTGTTGCTGGTGGCGTCTACAACTCCCCCCAGATCCTCAAGTTGAGTGGTATTGGTCCCGCCGACGAGCTGGAGAAGTTCGGTATCAAGGTTATCAAGGACTTGCCCGGTGTCGGCACCAACCTGCAGGACCACTACGAGATCTCCGTCCAGGGGAGAATTGAGAACGACTTCTCTTGCCTGGACGGATGCACCTTCGGCATCCGCGGCGAGGAAGATCCCTGCATCGACCGATGGGAATCTCCCATCCTTGGTGACCGCGGCATTTACTCGTCCCCAGGCCTCGCCGCCACCATGTATTACAAGAGCTCCGTTACTGCTGACAACAGCTTCGACATCTTCTGCTTCGGGGGCCCAGTCAACTTCCGCGGCTACTTCCCCGACTACAGCATCAACGCCACCGACGAACACAATTGGTTCACTTGGGCTATCCTGAAGGCTCATCCCCGCAACACCGCTGGCACCGTGACACTGCAGTCCTCTAATCCCCTCGACGTCCCAAAGATCACCTTCAACTACTTTGACACCGGTGTTGGCGATTACGACGCTGATCTCACTGCACTCTACGAAGCCGTCGAGCTCGCCCGTGACGCCTTCCATCGCCAGCCAATCAACGTCACCGAGGTTCTTCCCGGCGCGGCCGTGACTTCCAAGGAAGACATTGAGACCTACGTCAAGGACAGCGCATGGGGTCACCACGCTTCGTGTACCTGCCCTATCGGTGCCGACGATGATCCCATGGCCGTGCTGGACTCCAAGTTCCGTGTTCGTGGCGTCTCTGGTCTCCGTGTTGTTGATGCTTCCGTTTACCCGAAGATTCCTGGTACTTTCACAGCTGTGTCGACCTACATGGTTGCTGAGAAGGCAGCTGATGATATCCTGACTGAGCTCGCTGCTGCTAGCTCTTGATTCATATTGATGAGATTACGGAGTTGTATGAGGTGTAGATTTGTTAAACCAACCGACGAAACCCGCCAAGAAATGGGTTGGGTTAGACCTTCTAATTATCCATTGGGTTTTGGATATTTTTGGCTGCCCCAAAGCCCGGCGGAGCAACCTGCCGGGTTGCCAAGATATCTGAATAGGTATATTACTGTATTTAGATTATATTTTCTTACTTAGATGGTTTATAATACAGTATTTAAATATAGTATTTTATTAGCTATGTAGATCACTGCTTATTAAAGTAATAATATACATAACTAGGTTATTTTGGGTTATTTTGGGTTGGGTTAGAATTATTTGCTAAATCTATGGGCGGTTTACTGTTCAGGTAACTGTTAAGGGACGTATTTAGATGGATCTTCCTATCTAGACGTGCCGTACGTACAAGAAGGAATCGCTAAAGAAGAAATGAGAAAGAAGGATTGTTGTTGCAAGGAAGTCTTGTAGGTGGCTCACCGCCTTCAGGACAGCGCAGGCCTTGGCCGAGTCACTAAGGTCTAAGGTCCTTGTATAGGCAAAGGACCCATAACAGTACCCCCCCCTCCCTCTATGTAGGAAGTACAGGTCACAGGGTAGGTCATGTTGCTTTAGCCTTTATATATGCATCTCTGTTTAGTGAGCCGTCCTGAAGTCTATATTGTTTCGTACGATCCAGCCACTCATCCAGAGCTTGTACTTCCTCCAAAGCTGTGGCAGCTTCCCAGGTTGGCTGAGCATAGCCTGACCATTTCACTAGGTATTCCAGCCGGTGACCTCTCCCGTATCTCCTGCGACGTTCGTCCAGGATTTTCTCTACCATGTATTCTTCCTCACCGTTCACCATGATGCTAGGGGGCTGGCTATCATCATTCTTCTGGGAAGGAAGTGGATCTGATGAAGCCAGCCGAAGCAGGTCCACATGGAAGACTGGATGGATCCCTGGGGGCGTATTCAGCCGTACAGCATGACTGCCCACCAGGCCTATAACCTCATACTTGGCGTTCTTCCAGTCAAGTTTCTTACTGGGTCGGTCCGTACGGATGTTCTTCAGACTTAGCCAGACCTTATCTCCCACTTGGTAGTTTGTGGCCGGGCTCCTGTGTTTATTAGCCTGATTCTCTGTATTCTGTTGGGAATAGGCCATGGAGGCTTGAGCCCAGTCTAGGGCTTCCTTAACTTTCCGTACGATGGCTTCCCCTTTCTGGATAGGACTCTTGGTTGGTTCTTCAGCTAGATGCTCTA